>NW_008615648.1:37097-83479 GCF_000691845.1 Merops nubicus | reverse complement strand
TGATTCTATGATTCTATGATTTTAAACAAAGCAATCTACTACAGCCCCAAACTGTTGAGTAATCAAGTCATAAGCCATTGATTACATAGATGCATATACAAGGCACTGAAATCTTTTTTCAAATGCCTAAAGCTAGAACCCCACTGTACTGTGCACGTTGTGTATAGTTACCTTTATTATCACAGGAGATAACAGCTACCTCCACTGAAAGTGGAGGAAGAATTTGTTGGACTATTTTCCATATTGCACAGGGCTCGATAAGACTTGACAAAAGCAAGAGTCAACTTCCACTCTGAAAGCTTGGTGCATGTGAAATCACAAAAATAAAAGAGTTGAAGGAATTTAGTAGGTTCTACCATAACAGCTGAGGAATGAAATAAAAAGCCTTATATAAAATTAGAAACTACAGGAAGATGAAAGTGTATACCCTAGTAACTATTTCTACTTTGATACAATATACTTTCTAAATTACTGTTGAAGTCTTTGTTGGTCTAGATAAAATGAAGCAAAAAAAATAATTATTAACTTGAATGTGTTAGAAGAACGTCTCCAATATTTTCATCATACTTCCATAAAATATACCTGCACAAAAATATAACTGTAAAAATAATTTTAGCCCTTAGATACTGAAAAAAATTATCCTCATAATGCTGTAGTTCTAGTATTAACATTCAACATTGATCTTTGAAACATGCAGAATCTTAGGGCAAACACACAAGACATGAAGTGAAGCATGCAGATTTACAATTTCAACCAATAATTGCCTTCATAAACATAAATATTTTTGCAGAAGAAGCCCACTTTACCGAAGTACTTATGGTAATTCTATGGTTACATCAGGAGCTAGGATTTTGCGTGGTTTAAAGATATTTCTGCTTTCAAAATCAGCTCTTCTATACTGAGTTATCATATGCAGAAAATTAACATTTCTTTCAGTAAAAACGTAAAAATAAGATTTAGGGCTTACAATATACTTTACAACTCAGCACAACAGTCTGCTGAAATAATCCGGTGACCTGACATCCAAACAGAATGCTAAACACACACACACAAAAAAAACCCAAGCCAAGTCATAGAAAAATCAAAAATTAAACACTATTTATTCTTTTAACCTCTTTAACAGCTCTAAAACCTGATTTCATTTCCTTTTCATAACCATTCTGTTCATAACAAAACAAAGGACACAAGAGGCTGCTAAACAGATTAATGAGTCAGTGTCTCCCTGTCATTCTCAAGATCAAATCGAGTTTCAGGCTTTTATGTCCCTAGCAATCTTGAAGTAAATCTTCGCATGTCTCAAAATAGAAATTGTGATGGAACTTTCTGTCAAAGCCACATTCGTACAAGCAGGCACAGGTTTGGCAATAGAACTGGCATGTTACATGAATTGGTACATGATTTATGCCTGTAGCTCATTTAAAGTTCAGCTTTTCAGCCTGTGTCCCAGAATCATATAAAAAGAAACGTCATTAAGCTTAGTAATATACATTTTCATGGCATACTCAAGTGTTTAGCTTCAGGTTTTAGCATGGGGTTCATCTCAATTAAAATTAGATAATTAAAATAGCTATGTATATAGATATTTTAGGTAAACCATGGAAATTTTCCATACACAAGGCACTTTATGAGGGTACCTATTCTTTTTATTATCATCTGGAAGTATCTGTTTCTCTCCATCAATTAGAAAGGGAGCATAGATGATTGAAGTTTATGACGTAACTGACTTCAGAATGATTAAAATGATGTGAAACAGATCCAGCCCTTAGAGTCTGATGGCCTCTTGCACTAAGGATCAGTGAGCTTTACTTTGCATTTGTTCCTGAGAAGTACAATAAGAGATACTGTCTCACATCACTTTCTTTTCTGTTTATCAACCAGCATTCTGGGCTTTGTGAATTACTGAGTATTGAACTTAAGAAACATAATGAAGAAATCAAAGCTATGAAGACAGCAAAAGAAGCAAAATGGACAGATGGTCAGTTTAAATCTAGATTGTTTTAATTTTATTTCAGTGTTCTGAAAAAAAAAGATTAAGAGAGCAAGAGTCAGAGATCAGTGGAGGCAAGAATTCTTTACGTGTACATTTGTTTTGTAATGTGCATAGTATCATGATTTTAAGTATTTTAAGTGTGATGTAAAACCAGGTTTTAATGCAGGCCTTTCCATTTCAGAGGTTTGGATGCATCAAAAGGGTGTACAACACGGTACAGGTTGTTTAGTGATTTTACTCTGTGTCGTGTAGAATGCAGAGGTATTATTGATATTGACCATCTTTTTTTAGTATTGCAATGTAAATGTTCTTTTAAGAATGGGGGAAAAATGTCTCTGTCATAATCCCTCTATTCCTTCCTGTAGTGTCACACTTAAAGGAATTTGGTTTCCTCAATTTGAACATATCTTCTTGTTTTGCTCCTAAGTCATATTTCTTATGCTCAATAAAACACAATGCACAAACCCACATATTAGAGTTGCCTAAAGGTTTCTAGATTGAAGGCAGCACAATTACTGCACTGCTACATAAGCAAATAACTAACGTGACCTGAACTTCAAGACCAGCTAACTTGATGTGTTTTTGTGTTGCATCTGGTGAGCAATGATGGTGTGTTTCTGAAAGCATAGTGCCACACTGAGCTGCGTGGACCTACGTTCTTGTGCAGAGTTCATCCAAGCAGACCTGACATGGCAGTGGTTTATGCAGTTAAAACATGCGAGTAAATTTAGAAATGGAAGAAAATTTTACTCCCATCTTGAACTAGGCATCTGCATGGGATTGAAACTCATAGCTTGGTAACCACCACACACATGTATAAAAGTCTGTGATCCCTTTTGAGTGTGGATAATTGAATCACTCTTTTCTTTTAAAGCACCAGAGCAGGAAAGGGATGGAGGCACTCTGTATCCATTTGCCTAATGCTTTGATTCTGGTCATCCAACGAGTCCAAGGCTTGGACTCTCAGGCTCAGGGATTTTCTCATCCTTTATTTCTGGCTTGAGAAAGAAATCAGTTCCTTTGGCAGAGCAGAATACGGTATTTCTAAAGTTAAAAAATGAGTGAGTGCCAAGAATGTCCATCTTTCGAGACACTACCCTATATCTTCTGCTGTTAAGTACAGTGAAATATAAACTAAATGTACTTCTTTCCAGACAACTCATTTTTTTTCCCCTCTAAATTACTGGTGTTAACTGATTGGTATTTTGATAAACATGTGAACTTTTTAATAAATCTGGCACAGTAAAAGATTTTTTAGAGACTGAAGGGATGATATAATCATAGTTGTAATGTTACATTTCTCTGCAGTAAATGATTCGTGTCTTCCACTTTAATCTGTGCAGAAAATTTATGTCAGTTTAAGTGAACAGCTCATTTGTAGCTGAAAGTAAAATAAAGCTGAAATAAATGGCTAGTAAATTGTAATAGTCACTTACAGAAAGTAAGACAGACTCTTCTAAATGGAAAATATTTTGTTCCAATAATATTCAGAAGATTCAGCACCATAAGGTTAACTGCTTTACCAGGGGCTAGAACAGAGTCAAGCCAGTTCTGCTTAATTGTAAACTGCATCACTGGTAGTGTGGTCGAGATGTATAATATAAACATAGATTTGGGCATCTTGTAGCATTCATTATTTCTGGTTCAAGAGCACCTCTTGGGGTCTTTCTGAGTTTTGTAGTGCCTTAGCAGAATACTGGCAAAACTGCAGTGTGTTATGGTGAGCAGAGCCCGCCCTAGGCAGGGATCAGCGTGCGGAAGATCTCGCGATGTAACGGAAAGCTCAGACTGCCCACGAGGGGCCTTGTGGGTGTGGCTTGTGCTATATAAGCAATTGCAGCGACACAATAAATACCATTTGCAGCATCCTTCACATTGAAGCCTGTGTCTGCTGATGGTACCCAACGGCAGAGGTTGGGTGGCAGCTATCCCGGGGATCGGGTGTCGGTAACGACAGCAGTGGGAACACAAAATAAAATGTAATTCCTCTGCTTATATAAACTGTGACTCAAAATGGATCTGAAGATCACTTGCAGTGAAATTTAGCTGACATCCAGGGTATTGACACTTACAGTTGCACCTTGAAGTGTTGTTCTGAGAACTGCTGTAAAAGCTACACCAAGACAGAAGTTCTAGGTACTCATAAAAATACACACATTTCTGTGGACATCTAAAGATGTTACACAGTTCCATAAGAAATGAGTAGCCAGGTATACTATTATTCACTAATCTGCTATTAGTTCTCTTTCTTTTCTCCCACACATCATCATATTTATTCCCTGTTCTGTCTCACTGTTACCATCATTAATCAAGTGTAAACTCCTGTAAAATACGTTCTCATCTGACTGCAGCAAAACTTTTGTGTTTTGTGGATTAGAATTTAGCAAAGCCATATTTTAGCATGAGAAAATAAAGAGTTGGACTGTATAAAATACCCATCTATTGAATGGTTTGCATGTTCTCTCATACCTGGAAGCTAACAGTACTGTGTGAATGAAATAAGTGATAAATGAAAATTAACATTTAGTTTACTAGTACAAAAACAACCAACCAACCAACCAAAAATCACATTAAAACCCATAACTTTCTTATGAGTAAAAGGACTAAGCTACTAAATGGTGCACACTCGTGTCAAACACATGGTCTAGTCACAGAATCACAGAATGGTAGGGGTTGGGAGGGATGTCTGGAGATCATCTAATCCAAACCTCCTGCCAGAGCAGGTTCACTCAGGGCAGGTTACACAGGAACACATCCAGACAGGTTTTGAGAGTCTCCAGAGAAGGAGACTCCACAGCCTTTCTGGGCAGCCTGTTCCAGTGCTCCATCACTCTCACAGTAAAGAAGTTTTTTCTTATGTTTAGACAGAACTTCCTGTGTTCCAGTTTGTGCCCACTGCTCACTGGACACTGCTGAAAAGAGTCTGGCCCCATCCTCTTGACGCCTGCCCTTTAGATATGTTTATAAGCATTGATAAGATTCCCCTCATCGCCTTCTCTTTTACAGACTAAACAGCCCCAGGTCTTTCAGCCTTCCCTCGTCAGAGAGATGTTCCATCTTTGTAGCCCTTTTTTTGGACTCTTTCCACTAGTTCCCTGTGTCCCTTGAACTGAGGAGCCCAGAACTGGACACAGTGCTCCAGACATAGCCTCACTAGGGCAGAGTAGAAAGGGAAGAGAGCTTCCTTTGACTTGCTGATCACACACTTCTTGATGCACCCTAGGATATCATTGGCCTTCTTGGCTGTAAGTGCACTTTGCTGTCTCAGGGTTAACTTGTCCACCAGGATTCCAAGGTCCTTCTCCATGGAGCTGCTTTCCAGTATGTCCACCCCTAACCTGTACTGATACTTTGGGTTATTCCTTCCCAGGTGTAGGACTCTACACTTGTACATGTTGAATTTCATTATGGTCCTCTCTTGCCTAACTCTCCATCCTGTCCAAGTCTCCCTGAATGGCAGCACAGCCTTCTGGTGTGTCAGCTACTCTTTAAGTTTTGTATCATCAGCAAACTTGCTGAGGGTACATCTCTTCAATCTAGGTCATTGATGAAGATTTTAAACAAGGTGGACCCAGTACTGACCCCTGGGGAATACCACTAGCAACAGGCCTAATTTAGTTCTCTTCAAATATCAGTTCTGCACACTTTCATCTTAAATATAATAGTTCTGTACCTGATAGCTGTGGGCATAATTCATGAATGTATCCAATAAAGCAATGTATGTCTTTCAGGTTGAAATTACAACTTTAAGAAAGAGATTTTCTTACAACAAATTAGCAACTCTGCAAAATTAATAACTATTCATTAAATGTGACTTTATATATGCAGTGCTGCTCTTTTCAATTTCTATAACTATTTTTATACATAGAATTACAGAAAACTTTATACTGTTAACTGATTATGAACTGGGTATTTGAGATTTTCTGTTTCTGAAAGCTACTTCATAGGAAAAGGGTAGTGGAAGAACTAATGTTCTTGTTTGAATTTTCTAACACCTTAAGCTGTAATATCTAATTGAAACTTTTTTGTTTGGGGGACATTCATAGCATACTTTTCTCTCCTGCATGGATTTTCTCATGTCTAATTTGAGGTTAATTCACACTCCAGTTACTCCTTCAGTGGATATATTAATAGGCTGTTCATATTTAGCAGTAATAATTCAAAAAAATAATTGAAGAATTCATTAGACTGGATATCATTATTTCTCTATTAAATTTGGTAGACTTTGAACAATGAATTCAAAGTTTTATTGAGAATTGATAGATACACTCAGGATCATCACAGCAAACTCTTTCTTACAGAAACTGCCAAAGAGATGCAAAAGAGAGGACCATCTGAAAATAGCAGAAAGATTAGGATTTTCTTCAGTGTTTGCCTAAACTGGAATTAATCAGTAAAAGCAAATCATGGTTCTTCAAACTGAATAATCAATACTTTATGAGTAGTTGGCCTGTAGATGCATACTGTCTACCTAGACAGCTCTGATGTCTAGCTGGCATGAAAACCTCATGAGTTTATCACTGTGGTGACCCACCAGCTTTCCAGCCTCAGACCTGCCACGTGTTTCACCTGCAAAATGCTTCCAACTGCTTGCTGAAGCCAATAGATATGTGCAGGCATGTGACATCCCACCAGGCTTTGGCTATGCCTGCCACCACAATCATACTGTAACTGTTGACATGGCAAATCTCATCTTTCAGAAGGTCTCAACTTGAAAATACTCTGAAATCAATGGGACTATTGTAGCCATTAAGTCCCAGCTGTGACATTTTCTGAGGTGTTCCAAATTACAGACAAGAATTTTTCTGGGCCATTTCTGCTTTATTCTACATCAGGAAGCAGGTGTTTTGGGGCAATCAAGAAAATATTTCAAGTATTTAAAAGTGCATTGTGTCTCTCAAAAGTTTAAGACTGTCAATGTATGAAAGCAGAACTGAAAATGTGATTATCATTTGAAGAATAATCTGAGTCTGGCCTCTTCTTAAGGAAAGAAAGAATGCAGTTACTATTCCCATGTCCCTTAAATTTAATACATTTGCAAAGTATACAGAATATAGCTCCAAAGAAAACCAATTTTAAAAGTATAATTTCTTCTACCATTTCAATATTTGTTTAAAATAGCCATTTTTCACAAGCAATGAAAACTTCCATGGCAAGTTGTTTTTTTTCCAAAGCATGTACAGACTTCCTAAATGAGCACAAAGATGGAAGTATTCAAGAATAGAACAGACTTTAAATCATTCTCATAATGACAAATCACAGTTTAAAGAAACTATGGGACAGCTGAAGGTTATCGCCAATCAACCTTATCTCTGAAAAAGTGATTAAATCTCTGACATAAACTCTTAAATCTCCTTGAAAATTTAGAGTTGGATACATACCAAACTACATAAAAAACCCTTACTGCTTATTTTCAGACAATTAATACACACTGACTTAAAAGTCACATTCTAGTCATATGTTTCTGACTTCTCATAGTAATGAAGTTAATCATCATAAGAAGGCTGGACGAAGAATTGATTGCTTTTAGTTTATTAGCCAAACTGCAAAATAGGAAAAAAAAAAAATCATCTTGGCTGAAATATTTATATGGCAATAATTGAAAGTTTCGTTGATTTTGAGTGAGTTTTGTACCATCTTTAACTGATATTTTTTCAAAAGGGGAAATTTTCAAGGGAAAATTTAAAGTATTTTTCATATGTTTTACAGACAGCTCTTCTCAAATAGATTTTTACTTTACCTTTTAAACAGAGCCTTCCGTTTGAAATAATCAAAAACCAGAAAAATTCATATGATTCCAATAAAATATTTTTGGTAAATTCTATATCATTAAATGATACGAATAGTCAAAAGATGACATATAATCAGTTGATTGTACATAATATAGATTCTGAAACATTTTGCTTACCTTCATTCAAAAAATGTGAGGAACAATTAAAGAAATACAGTTCCTTCTTCACAGATGGAGAAATTAAATACAAAATAGATTGTCTTAGTCCAAATTTTATAATGTGACGGTTGACATAATCTGATCTGCTACATTAGTTGATCGTCTTCAAATTTACAGAATACACACACAAAAAACGGCTAAAAATGTCACACACACCCACGCCCCTCAAAAGCCCAAAAAAGAAAGCAAAATGCTCCCCCTAATGTTTATGATACTGGATTTGGTCTTGCCAAATGAAAGTGAGAGGGAAAATCAGTACATACAGAAACTGGTGATTTATTTCCTTTCTTACCCATTATGAAAAGTTCTAGGTCAGTATCTTCAGCAGAGCAGAGAGTACCTGCTCCTTTGAAGTGTGGCAGCTAGGAAAAAGGTGAATTGTTCTAAGGCACTCCCTTCCCCTTATATTTCATCTTAATTCATTTAGCCAGTGAGCACTAAGCTTTTATGCTTGGTGGCCGAGTGTTTGCCTTCTAGGGAGAGCAGTGCAAGCAACTGTCCTAGCTGTGGTGGTGTGCAAACCTCCTCCAGCCTCTTCAGGCAGACATAGCAACAACTTCTAATGCTGCATAATTATGCCCTTCTTGGAATTTTTCACCTAATGCTTTAAAAAATGCACAGAAGTCTCATTAAGATGTCCTTTATTTGTCTCAGTAGTTATTGACTCTGTTACTCTTTACGATGATGTAAATCACTTTTCTGAAGGGACTTACATTAGTGTAAAACAGCTTGGAGAGGAAAATTAGGATTGTTCCATTTCTGGGAAATGAACAATACTATTTCTTTCTAAATGAGTAGGAAGGCTTTTACACATTGATCCCAAACTGCTGTATGTCTCACCTTTCAATATTGCTATGTATGTAAAAATAGGAAGGCAAGACAGTCCTAATCTACAAGGAGCTGATGCAGAGCTGCCCATCCAAAGCAGGCGCTATCCACAAACGATCCTTTTCCTCAAGGCATTACATTTTTATGCCTTTGGGCATGAGACACCCCTATAAGAGGGATGCTAAAGATCCTTTTCAGCCCCAAACAGATAAATCATGCATGTGGAAATGACTACATCATGTGAAAAACAGAGTCCGTCTGAACCCATACCCATGATATACAGATTTGTTGTTGGGGACTTTATGCATAGCAAGATAGTTGCCACTTTTTGGGATTGGTGAACAGCTGGAAAAGCAGCAGGTTGCCACAGACCTATAGGGAAAAAAACAATTTTTTAAGTTTTTTTTTGTATAACACTCAGGATTCAACTCAGATGCAGTGGTAGGTAGGACATCTGAATTTTGGGACCAGTAAGACAGGATGGGGGTTGGGACTAAAGACTGGCTCCTTTTGGCATATGCCTTTAAATGTTACTGTCCATTTCATCAGCAACTTCTCACTACTTTCAGTAACCTCATCTGGGCTATTCATGTGAATAAGGTGAACAGGTTATCACCCTAACTTGATTAGTTTGCACCTTCAGGTAATTAGCTCCTTATGTTCAGTTGCTAGAGGCAATCTGTGTTATATTCTAGGCAGCACAGTTGTCTTCCCTTCTGTCCATACGCCCTTTTAGGTTACATGGGAACATAAATTGTGCTTTAGAATTATTGCTCCTCTGTTTTGTAGAGAAATAGGTTAATGAAAGTATACTTTTGGACGATAAAATCAAGAAGTATATGAAGTACAACCAAGAACAGCTGTGAGTCTGTTAGCTCTTGCTTGCATTTTTGAGATTCTCTTTGTCTGAAGTCTAGTGGTCATTTAAATTCTTTATTTTCACAAACTTCCTTTTTCATCAGCAATGGATGAGAAACAATATAAAATTATAGGTTGGTAAATATTAGGACCTAAGGATTTAGTAAGTTAGGACCTTGCTTCTGCTTGGGTTTTGACTGATTAAAAAATTACAAAGTCACTTATATAGCTGTATGTTTATTCTATTATACCCTCTAAAAATTATTTCACTTTATATCTTTAGAGGTATGAAATGGTATAATTTAGTGCTGAGGCTATTTAAAATGGTTAAATTTCTGTGCTTACTATGCCACAGAAACAGAAACTCTTGTAATAATACAAATTGCTGGGGGAGAGCAACTTCATTTTGCTTTCTGGGTAAACAGTATGAGTATGTTACCTGTAGATGCATAAAGGAAGCATTAGAGCTGCTTTAACAGTCACTGGATTACAATTTCTCAAAAATTACATTAAGAAGCAAATTAGAGGGCGTATTCTAAAACGTTGTGATTTAATAAGGTAAGATACCTCAAAGTGAGGTCATTCTCACTAGGAATTATAATACCAGTACATTAAAGAGAAGGTCGCTTTTATGTAATGTTAATCATACAAATCCCTCAAATATGACTGTTACAGTAAGACATTTTATAGATCTCGGCATTGTGTGACCTTTATTTGTATTAGCATTATAACTAAAAATCCATTAATGTATGAGAGCATAAGAAGGTCATCTTCTATCCTTTTATTTTATTATTTTAAGGTTTTGGAGGGTTTACCACATATTGCATACCATAGACAATGTAAAACATGCCTTACATGTAAAATTTCTTACAGGATATTTTCGTCATGAGATTGCCTTTTATATTACAATCAGATTAAAAACCGGTATTTCAAGATTTGAGTTTGGAGTGAAAGTATTTTGCAAGGGAAAATACTCAATTCCCATCTTGATTGTTATCCCATATAATGACAAATGGACATACTGCAGCCCTTCCTAGAAACTATTTTGAAAAGACCTTAAATCCTTGCAGCAGTATTTCTGTGGGTCCATATTATGGAGACTGTTATAAAAAACAGCATGAAATCGTAACTGTTTTATAAGAAATGATTGCAGAGAATTTTTTTTCCCCCTCAAGATTACTTTGTTGACATGACTAAATAACTGTAGATGTTCCTCAAAATGCTGTAAAAGACAGGAAGGGCAAAAGCAATTTTAAACTATAATTTTCATACAAATTTTCTAGTATTTTTGGAGTATATCTCCATAGATCTTTCACAAAGAACAGAAAATCCAGAACATCATAAAATGTTTTGACAGTAGATTTTTAAATAGGAAGTCTACTAGGAAAATTATTCAAGACATGCATCTAAACAGTAGTGAAGAAGAAATTTAAACTACTGCATGTTTTTCACTGTGTTTTTCATGCAACTTTTTTTTTATCTTGAGTGAAAAATTGATGTAACTACACAGAGTAGATTTCTTCCCCTTCCCCTCCACCCCCTTGAATGTTATGATATTCTCTGAACTCTAAATGATGGTCATTATTGTGAAGTTATTACTATCCATACCATGCAGAATGCCAGGCAGCAAGTAAAAAACTCGAGGACCAGTCTTTAGTGGTGCAATTGAGATAGAAGTACTGCTAGAGTGAATGTGTTTTCAATATTTTACTATGGGAATCTGGCTCTGTCTGGGAATCTGATCCTCAGTTCCTGGTCCTCAGGGAACTCACACTCTCAAACTTAAACCACAATAGATGAGTGTGATAAATGTCCCTAAATCATAGAGGAAATCATGGATTACAAAAAAGTATTATAATCTACTATGTGTCTCAGTTAACAGTCCTGGGAGCTCCCAGGAAAAAGTCATCGTCTATTTTAATATGCTTATTTCAAGGGTAAATTTCTATTTCTATGGCAATACATTGTTTTAGATTAGCCTAAATAATTTTTCTGTAGATGTAGAGTTTTTCTATTAAGTCTTCACCCTTTGTTTTCTTGAAGTCTCACTCCATTCCTTGTCTTCCTGTGTCTTCCTCTGCCCTCTGTTCTCTTTCCTCATAATGCCAGAGATGAGCTAGATGGATCTGTCAGGGTAGGGAGCATAACAAGGCTCTGAATGCACAGCCACAAGAGCAGAGTGCTGCTCAAATAGGGTCCAAAGAGCTGGATATGTCTCATGTCTGATATAAGCTATTGTAAGACTTCTTATTTTTCTTCTTTACATGTGAAAAAAATTATCAAAAGCTTATTTAGGCATCCCTCCAGATCACCACACTTTTTTTTTTTTTTTCCTCCAAAATAATCAGCACAACTTTCTGCTGTAAATACAAGGCATGAATTGGTGATTGTAGCTATTTTCATTCATAGCACAGCAAATAATAAGTCATAAGGCTTTCCAACCTCTGTCCCCTTATGGGAGCAATAACAAAATGAGGTTTCATGCTTCTAAGGTCACAAATCACCGACTAGAATAGTCTAGACTAGACTAGACTAGAATTATCATGGTTGGGAAGGACCTCTAGGAACATCAAGTCCAACCTTCATTCCAACATTTCCCTAACTACTAGACCTCAAGCCTCAAGAGCTACATCTGTTTGTTTTTCGAACACCTCCAGGGATGATTACTCCACCACTTCTCTGCACAGCCCATTCCAGTGCCTAGCCACTCTCTCAGTGAAGCAAGTCTTCCTAATATCCAGTCGAAAACTCTCCTGGTGCAAATTGAGGCCATTTCCTCTTGTCCGATCATCAGTAATTTGGGAGGAGAGACCAACACTAGCCTCTCTACGACCTCCTTTTAGGTTGCTGTAGAGAGCAATAAGGTCTCCTCTCAGTATCCTCTTCTTTAGAATAAACAACCCGAGTTCCCTCAGCCAGTATTCATAAGGCATGTTTTCCAGCCCTCTCAGCAGCCTCGTTGCAAGACCCACGTTTTTCCTAATTTATCATATTGTCATTTATTATAGATACTCTTTCATCTGATTTCTCCTAGCGGTATATGTATTGCTCATCATCTTAAGGGAACTCTATCACTGTTATGCATCTTACATTTCTATATTTACTCGTGACTCTTCTTGCATCCACTTCCCCAACTTCCATCCCCTCTCACCTCCTGTCTACTGCTGCAATGTTTCCTTTCTGCTGGTCCCATCCCCATATTCAGGCTAAAGGATATCTTACAATACCTTCAGATACTAAAATCGTTTGCTAGAATGGATTTCTTAGCTAATGACCAATTCATTCTTTCTTGTCTCACCTAACTTTGAAGCTACTGTTAAAGTAATGTAGAACACCCATCACAAGTAACCTAAGTTACTTGTTTCTACTCTTTCTAGCTTTGTTTTCTTCTGCAGATCCTTTTTCTCTTCTTCTAGTTTAAAATTTACTTAAATCACTCACTTCACTTCTGATTGTGTAAATCTGAAGATTTAAATATAGAAAGTTTAAAGGTGATTGTTACATTTCAGGTTACTGATAAACTGAGCTGATTAATTTCTTATTGGAATGTTTCCAGAAAAATACTAAGTGATTGTCTGGTGAATGCAGAAACCTCTATTTTTGAATCTTAAACCAGACTATATCAGGTCATCATTCTTTTTTTTTTTTATATTGATGAAAATTTCTGATTAAGATTTGATATATGATAGTTAAATAACTTCATAAATAAGATTGAATCTCAAAAGAAATTTGTAAGCTAGAACACCAAGTAAATTGATAGTTTTTATATTTGTCAAGTTTTTTTACTGAGGAATGACAGAAATACCTTGAATTCATCAACATTTTGAATAGTGATGGTCATTTCTAAACACGAGTTGAAAAACTGAAAGAAAAAGTCTGTCACTCTCTCTGTTAAAACAAGCAGCACAACCCTTAATTACTTGTAAAACTTAAGGTGTCATTAATCTGACTTTTTGAAATATTTTAGAAACAGTAATTTTTTCACTATGTGATCTAAAATCTTTATTTCTATATCGCTAGAAATTGTGAACAATCATTGAAAGCAGATCAGTATCAAAATACCATTTTTAAAGCTCAGATAGGTTTACCATGGTACCTTGTACATTAAGAGCAAATGTTTTCAGGTTTTACTGTTTGTTTGTTCTAGTATAAGAAAAAAATGCATAAATGCTACAGAACTAGGACAAATATGTGTCTATAAATAGCAATCAGTCTCAGTGAAGCACAGCAACTTAATCTCCATTTGAAGCTATTCTGAGCACAAAGTTAGGTTGAAGGACGTGAAACTTGTTTTGGTTCCCACTGTCTTCCCATCACTTTTGTCACTCCAAAAATTCCCCTCTTCTCCACTTGTCTTATGCTCCTCTAATCCATCAAATTTCTCTCTATATTTTTCTCATTCTTGACATCTCAGGTTCCTACTTTCCTTCCTCAGATGCACAACACAGTAGCTTTCCCCTTGAATTTTCAGCCCTCTCATCTTCTGAGAACAGGATCTGTTGTCCTTAGGCTGCTTGAAACACTTTTTAAAAGGGTAGGAATTGCTTTTAAATTTGCTGAATCTTTCTGAATAAAAGGAAATTATTTTAGCTGCTAGAACTATTGTTAGTCTTTCCTAATCCTGCTAAACCAGGTAGAGCTTCTTTATGGCATAAAGGGACAAAACATATAGAAGTATGAACTAATATAGGATACAAAATATATGGATATAGTGTATATATAGTAAGATAGTACATAGGAACATGAATTGTTATTTGCAGCTGTTAGGTAGGCATGTTGCCCTTGATCAATACCCATCTCATATCAAGCTTTAGTCTGCTGCAGTCCTCTATGGTTGACTCACACCATTCAGCAGGCAAACTGTAGCAAAGACTGGAATGAAAAGGGTTTTCTTCAGAGTTTCTTTTTTAGTCATTCTAAACTATTTTCTTAATAGGTAGACAAATTTATTCTCAAAATAGAATTGGCAAGAGTCTTCAGCTTAGACCTCATGAACGCTCTGATATCTCTCAGAGCTTAATACCCTCTAGAATATGATTTAAGTCTTCTCTCTGAGGCAATTTGGCTTAGGATGTCTGAGCCAGTCTCCAGGGAATTTAGGATGATGCATTATTATTTTCCACAGTCACCTACGCAGCACCCTGAGGTAAGATGCTGATATGTCTAATGTTATACAGGAAAGCAGCATCAGAACTGGGATTCAAATTGTTTCTCAGTTGTATTCCTGATCCCTTTGGGCACAGAAGGCTGACAGTCTCAAAGACTGTTACTTGAAGTGGCCAGAGCTCCACCAGTCACTCAGTAAGAGATTGCTGTATGCATCCTGTCAGAGGCAGATAAGGAGCCGAGCAGCCCTAATGGGATCAGTGGTAGCCCACAGCTGTATGGTGCCAGTTGCTGCTTGGGATGGCACAGAAAGGCAGGGAGTGGGGGTGGGGTTCTTGGTATTTTGTAAAATCTGGCTGGGTACTATTCTAATGCTGCATTTTGAACTGATGTTCTTTTCTGAGATTTTCAAGCTGGATGACACTGGATGGCTTGATATGCAACCGGACATGACTGGGAAGGCTTTCTTCAGGTTGTCCTTCAGACAGAGCTCGGCCGGTCCACTGAGGACACAAGGATTTGGGGCAGCCCTGCATTCCTCTCTCCAGTGAAGGGCAGATGTAACTAACATTTTGGAAAACCAGTACAGATTTCTTCACCATGCCTTTGTTCAAGGGGGAAAATTTATACTTGGTTCTTTTTACATGCATCTAGAGCAGCAGGCACCAACCTTATCTACATCATAGATAAGACCTGGAGTACAAGATCAGCCTGGTTTGTTATCTTGAAGTCCATGCTACTGCACAGAGGGGGCAAAACTGATTATGAGAACAGGAAGGCATTACCCTTCCGAAGAAACCACTCCTCCATCTCAGTCTGCTACTCTCTGTACTGGTGATTCGTGATTTGCTGCTTTTTTACTGCACCTCCTTTAGGACTTGGTGCTGCTGGATGGCCATTGGTGCAAGACCTGCAGGAAGCAACAGCACCAAGAATTAGGATGCTGCTAGGGAACAGAGCTTCATAGAGGCAGTTGCAGGGTTGGGCAGTGAGAAAAAGAGAACTCACCAGCCACAAGGTTCATGACAGAAATGTCTGAGAGACAGTGACCTAGAACAAGCTGACTGACTCAGATCTGAAGAAAAGACATTAATTTATAACAAGAAATAGGCTCACTTCTTGCATTTTCTTCATGTAGGATCCTGATTAGATCCCACTCTATCCTGATCAAAGTAGAATTTTTGTACCCACTCTCTCTCTCGTAGCTATTCAACCAGAGTCCTTTGTGTGGGAGAGAAAAGGGCTAAGAAGCAAAGTGGACTTCACTGGTATAAATGTTAAGGTTGCTATGTTCTTAGTTTAAGGGGATACCCAATAATTTTCAAAGCTTTAAGTATAGCTCTGTTAGTAATAGTTTTCATCAGGTTTTTTCTTCTGTATGTATGTTCTTCAGTTGTATGAGATTTTCCTTACAGGAAACAGGCTTTAATTTGTATGCTGCTTCTGAAGCATGACCTTGGTGTCTCTTGTGTATTGATTAAGACAGCAGAGATACCACAGTGTTTGAGCTCTAGTAGGTCATTTCAGTATTATGCCCATTTTAAACAGCTTTAATTTGATTTTTATATAAATATCACATCGCCAAATAGTTTCTTTGTCTGCAGTTTAGCCATGCAGGGCAGTTTGCAATTAGCTCATATGCTGTTCTGGAGCTCTAAAGGCACAGCTGGCGTATGCAAACAGCCTTTCTTTCTATCCCTGCCTTCACCCGTTATGTCTGCCAAAAAGTTGTCTCTGCACGCAGACTTCATGTTCTGTTTGCTACCCTCTCTTCCCCTTCACTCTGAAGATCTGCTGGTCTATGAAGGGGAGCTCTGGTTTTGCCTTCTTTGTTGTGCACCATGTAGCATTGACAGACAAAAAACGCAGTTGTAGATATAAAAGCCCATGAGCTCTTCTCTCTGAAACCTTTTGCTATGACCTGTTTTCTTTTTTAAGAACAGAACTCTATACCATCCCAAGAAATAACTGCACCTTGTGGGTGCAATCAAACTCTTATTAAATACCCTTCAGTCACTTCTACCATGTAATTCCTTTACTTCTAAGCATTATTTGCAATGTTGTTAGGAAATACTATGCTACACTGCTGCTGACAAAATTTGTTTTTGTTTCGCCAGTCAGCCTGAGTTTCGGAAAGAAAGGATTTTACACGTTCAGAAACATCAGTCTGATGTACAAAGTTGTCTTTGTCCTCA
This sequence comes from Merops nubicus, assembly GCF_000691845.1. Lineage (NCBI taxonomy): Eukaryota > Metazoa > Chordata > Aves > Coraciiformes > Meropidae > Merops > Merops nubicus. The sequence continues at coordinate 66,552 of NW_008615648.1, read as the reverse complement.
GAGGCATTGTTGTAGTGATTGTGGGATGGGTACAGAGTTTCCCTCTGAACACATGTTGTGGCATATAGCAAGATGAGGGATATCTGCAGTCAGGGAGCAGGATGAGAACTGCTGTCCTTGATGTCCTTGTATTGCTTGAAGGGGTGGTGACTGAATAGAGGCTATTGTTTTAATACGTTGTAAGCTTGTAGAAGAGAAGGTTGAGAAAAGGAAAGGGGAAGAAACCTGCTTGTAAATGCCATTGTGTCCCAAATGTCCTAAATAAACAAGGGCATCCTGAAAAAAAAATAATCCCCTGACTAGTCTTCCAGATTTTAGTGGGGCCACTGATGCTCAAAATTAAGCATGCCCTTAGGAGCATGTGTTCATGGAGTAATGCTAAGAAGCAGCATCTCCCATTACCTGCTGGCATTCATCTCTTTCTCACCCTGTGTGCCTCCTGATAGCAGAGAAAAATGTGTTCTGTGAAGCAATGATGTAATTCAGTCTCATAAAAGAAGAGCCCTTGAGAAAACAGCCACAATTTTACATCACATAGGAGTGATGTATAACAACCTCATCAGTCAACATTTTAACTTTTATTTACACCACCCTTTTGCAGCAACAGTGAGGAATTTAAGCTTTAAAAATAAACTAAAATGATGCTATATCATGGCATTAAAGCTGTCTCTAAATTATTGCTAAAGTCATGGGGGTTTATTGTGTCTTTTGAAAATACATGATGTAAAAAGGAATGAACAGTAGGTTAATAAAGAAAATAAGGAAAATTTCAAGAAGAAGGAAGGGATTATGTAAGGGAATCCTATGCAACCCTGAAATGGCCATGCATCTAAGAGATCTATCTGTTGCAGACAGTATGGGTTGACCTTGTTCACTGGGTGAAGCTGAAATGGAAAATTGAACTGCAGCTTTGAGATCACAGGGGCAGCCAAAGTCCATCCACCACCCAGGAGCTGCCCATCCATATTCCCATGCTGCCCTAGTCCCATCCATGGCTGGCTGCATTCGGTCACCTGGATAGGACCTTTACAATGCTACAAAGGCCTCTTTTAGGGAAGCACATTCCTAAGGATTTTTCTGAAAAATACTGCAGTTTTTTGTTGCATCTTATATGTTATTTAAAAAGATACAAGGAAATAAAGCAGTTTGGACATTGAATATATTTTTTCCAGATCATAAAAAGCATGTATATTTGACTGTTCACTATACTGAATTCCTGCTTAGGAGTAAATGCACTATGACAAGCTGACTTAAGACAAAAAAATGCAGGACAAGGACCCGCACTTCAGGTTTTCCTTAACATCCTGTGCTGATCACATCACTTGTCACTGGTTAGTGTGGTATCAAACCGTCTAGCAGTGCTTTTCACAAAACTACAAGGTAGCTCAATTTTGACTTTTATCAAGATAAATGGCTGTTTAAGAATTTTCCATTTCCAGTAACAGTCTAATTTTCTAATTAAAGAGAGAGGATTCTAGAAAATCAGTTCAAAAGAATAAAACCGTGAAATCATATCTGCCCTAAGTGCAGGCTATCTGTTCATCTAGACAGCACACAGATTATATATGTACAACCATGCTGATAAAGAAAACAGAAATACATGGTATCCAGCATTAAATACATGTTGCCAGAGTTCCTGCCTCTTAGTGTTTCAGACTGTCGGTAGTTTATCCCTTTGTGCGTCAGAAGGACTTGGATCTTTATAAACTGAAACCACACATGCACGCATACATATGCACTTCTTTTTTTCTCTCTTCCTATTTATACCCCTTGGATACTTTGAAGTAAAAGGTCTCATCTTTTATTATATCAAGCATGAATGTATCTCCTATATTTAGCACCCTGAAAAAACCTATTTGCACAGGTGCATCCAAAAACACTCTGGCTTCTAGCTATTGTTATCTATCCTGGTTTCCTCCTGAATCATATGGCATTGTGTTTTTCAGAGTCATTTGAATGTTGTCTGTTTCTTATTCTGTTCCTATTTCAAGTTAGTTTCAAGAGTTTCTTTGACACTATAAATGTGTTAACGCTTCCTGCATATCCTGATTAATTTTTTTTTCATGTTCCAACGTACTGAGCTTCTAGAGCCCTGCACTTCATGTAATCCTTTACACGTGTCCATTGCAAATTCTAAATTAATATCAAATCAAAATACTGTCTGTGAAAATTTGAACTAGGTGCTGTACACTCGTGAATTAATTTTCATCATTCACATCTCCCCAGCATATGGAGGGAAAATGGGGACATCTCTGTACTTCTTGTAAAAACTTCGAAGCTCTTTGAAGTCTTTTGAAAGATATTTTTAGGCAAGAGTTCAGTTTCTGTCAGTCACGGGTATAAAAGGAAAGTGACTGTGTGCATGTAGTGTGCATGTATGTGCATCTGTAAACAAACATTTATTTAATATTTCTTAATTTCTCAGCAATATTGATTGCTGAGGTACTGATCAATTAGGATTATATGTCCCACAGAGAATATTCATTACTTCACAAAGTTGCACAAAGGTTCACAGAATTTCACTTAAGATATCTGAAACTGGTTTGTATAGCTTTGTCAGTCAACAAAAAAGTTGAACATAGCAATAATTCTCAAAAAGAAAAAATGTTCAATAAGTATTTCTGTTCCAGGGAAAAAACAAAATGCTAAACTTACATCACAGGATGAAGAAAAATATTTTCTATTTCGACTGTAACTAGAGGTTAAACAGCAACTACTGTAGTCAAACAATTTCAAGCTACTTCTGTAGGTGTCTTGCATGGAAGAGCCTGGAAGTCAAGGAGTACTCTGGATTATTACTACTGATTTTTTTATTTTTCTTGGAAAAAAGAAAGAAATATCATAATAATGGAAGGTAGCTATTATATCATTATCTAAAGAAGAGTAAATAAACCAACCTGGGAAATACAAATTTACAGGAAAAGCAGTGCAATAGTGATACAGATCTCAATTAATGAAGTATTAAACAAGAATAATATGATGAAAGACAGTCAGAAAGATAAAAGGATTATTCCCCTGAAACACAATTCATTTTAAGAAGAAAAATTCTATTGATAAAATTTGCTCATATACAATATTTAAAATAACCTAAGAAAATGATTTAGCATTGTTAATTATTTTGATTTGAAGAATGTGGGAATAAAATATACCATCTCAAATGAACATGTAGAAGGAAACTTCTGCTACACAATAGAGGTCAGTCTCATCTTGTTTTAATCAATATATAGTGAAAAAAATATAAACCAAAATTTTCAGTTGACCCAGAACTTAGGGTATTGATAAAAAATGAAGTAGTAACTTTTACAGAAAGTACAGTGGCAAAATCGAAACATGGTCCTCAGGTGCACAAGCCTATATCAAGCAATAAGTAAAGTCCTGCTACTGGTTCAGTCTGTAGTGTTGATATAATTGTTCAGTGATCCTGGTCTCATTTGATGACTACATGAAGAATATTGATACAGAACCAGTACAGAGAAATTTCATAGTGTTTAAACAAGTGAAAGGCAAAATATACATTAAAAGACTGTAGAAGCTTTATCTATTCAGCTTACAAAATAAAGCCAAATAAGATTGTCCATGATGTACTCATATTGTGGGTAACAAGCATAGGCTCTGTAATCTAACAGACAGAAGTTATTTTTTCCACTGGCTAGATGTGAAGCTAGAAATTGCTTCATCTACATTTTTAGCAAATTCGGAGGATTTGAGATGGATGCTCTATCTAAAGTACTTCTAAAATCAGGAGTAATCATTTGTTCTGAAAGTAATATCTTTGGGACAAGAACTAACCTCAGGGAACCCCTGCAATCTGTAATATGTAAGTGGTAATGATTGCTGAGGTCATTTTGGGTTTATGATCTAGGAATTTATGAAAACCTACAGCTTGCCCAAAATACCATTATAAAAATCAGTTTCTGATGCTAATATCTAAAAAGCCTAGAAGGTCATTTTGAAGGCTAGGTACATATGAACTGTTCGTGTTGTTGGACATATTTAAGGAAATAAAAGTACATTCCAGGTAGCTTAATTCCTTGATGCTGAAATCTCTTCATGTTTTGAAAAAAATTACATACCTTAAATATTTTATTTTCTCTTTCTGATACTAAAACAAGAAAAAACAAAACCAAAAAATATCCAATTTAATTTCTAAAAAACATTTTACCATTTTATTCTGAAAAATGAAGGCCACACAATGAAGATCCTCTTGTCAGGGTAAAAGGTTACAGATTAACATGAGCCAGAAAGAGAGCGCCACATTGCTAGAAGTATTCAAATTGGCATTTTTGTAAAATGTCAGTAATGTACAACACAGAAACAAGACTCCATATTTATCTTTGCTTAAACTTTTATCGAACTATTCAACTAGGATGTTGGAAACTCTTAGTCTCTGTGTACTGACCTAAAATAAAACATTTTTAGAGCTTTGTATCAGTGGATCTCTGAATACATTACAAAAATGTTCCCCTGACATTAGAGAGGTATGTATTACTGTCTTCTCATTTTGCAGAAGGGGATAACAAGTGTGAGAGCGATGAAGTAATTTTGTTGATACCATGGAGGAAGCTGATGACAAAAATGGAACTAAATAGCTTTTTAGGTTGTGTGATGGTGATGTGAGCTGCTTCTGCTGGCTGAAAGTTCTCTGGCCAGCACAGCAAGGAAACTATGGCTCATCCTCTTTGCAAGTCTGGTTATTTCTTGCTTTCCTTCTGGATAGCCAGAATCACAAACCATTTGTTTCTTAACTCAGTCCAAAAATACATAGACCATTTATGGACCTGTTCTTATTGCATTTTTTATTTTCTCTTCCAAGACTAATTAGGCCAATTCAGAAGGTTGCACTCTCTTTAGATAAATGTTCCAAAACAAATGGTTTTATATATAGCCTCTGATTTAGTTAAAGAGGTCCTTTGGCAACATTCCCTAAAATTGAATTGAAACTCACTTATAAATTGATAATCTCAAGTGAACTCAGATAATAGGGTCCTCTTCTGAAATTCTAGGACTAATGTTGCCATTTGCTTTATGTTAGCATCGCAAGTTCTTTTGTAGTTGCAGTGTCTCCCCTTTAGACTGCATATCTTGTTTTGAGAATGAATGTCAAAAGACATAGTAAGTTTTGTTAAGCAATTGAAATACTATTTATATGTCAGAAAGAAATAATTTTTTCTTAGGGTAAATGTTTCAAAGGAAAGCATTATAAGTAGAGTAAATTGTGCAGTGGAATTAAAATGTTTTAAAAGCGCTAAAAATATTACTTTTACTATCTAAATGCCATCTCAACTGTGTTTTAAATAGTGCTATGGTCTTTAGATTTGAAAATTGAAAATGGTCTCTGTAATGCTGATGAAGCAGAGAGACTATAATGATCCTGTTAAAATGGGGGAAAAAAAAAAAAAGTTTACATACCTTTTTAACATTGTTTTACTTGAAAAAAAATGCTATTTCACATGCATAATTGAAGTGTCATTGTAATGTTACTAATAATGGCAAGAGACACAGCAGGGATATAGAAGCTAATTCTGGGAATTTTTGTCTGGACAGTAAACCTCTTTTGTATTTACCTTCCTGACAGTTTTAATGGCAGATGCCTGGTGTCAGCTGTAGCACTATCTTCTCTTGCTGTACCTGCCAGCAGGAAGTGAGCCGTTCCAAAATTTACTAACAGCAGCATGATCAAACTGACATCATAGTGAATTGGGAGAATATTAGACTAATACATCAGACTAGGAACCATCGTTAGTGCCATGGGTCTAAAGGCATGTGCCATTTTTCTAACCATGGCCACCAAGAATACAGCAGAGTACTTTGTTCATCTCTGGATTGCTCATGTAACAATGAAATCTTTTGATTTCAGCCCTACAAGCATGGTTAGAACAGCTTGCAGAATAAAGTACAATGATCAAATAAGTCAAGGTGCTGTAGAACGAAATGATGTGAAATCCCTGTAATAAACCTGCTTGAGATCAGGCAAGGGAGAGCATGGCAGTGGATGGAAATGCTTGATCATTTAAGGTTCGATGCTGGGAGGTGCAGAGCTCCTCTTCAAGTTCTCACTGGAGTTAAAAGGCAGGAGCATCTCTCAAGAGCAGGCTTTTACTTGCCAAATATAGACATATAGCATTTTTGTTCAGGAGATTTGTATTAGGCTGCCCTGCATTCTATACATAACTGCTGTTCCTTTATCTGTCTTGTTCTCCAAGGGGGGTATTCACACCATCTAACTTCTGGCATCTAACTTGGAGACCTAAATTAAGACTGTGGGCTACGTATTTAGTGGTGCTCCAACTGGCAATTTAGAGCTAGTCAGCCCTAAATAACTGCTATTTGGAAAAGGTGACAGGCAACTAAAGCGTAGGACAAGATCTTTGTTAGTGTGGCAGGAATCATATCAAAATATTGTACCTGGATGTGTATACACATTTTAATCAAAGCATAAAATTGCAAATAGCTAGTGTCAAATACTACAGATAGCTCATTTCACTGAAGCTAGATTGATGGAAATGTGTAAAATATGTGTTTTATTTACATGTAACATATATGTGATATTTCAGGTTTTCAGCACTCACTGCTTGACTTCAAACTACCACTTTCATTTCAGAAAATGAATATAAAATCAGTTGGTAATATTTTAATTCCTTTTTGTCATTTTGGTGTGTTTTTCGAGGCCACTCATCTGATTTTTTTAGTGTTTCCTTAGGTGTTTGGCTTTAGAAGTGTCACTTTTCAACAGCACTGACGTCAATGAGAGCTGCTGATGTGCAGCATCTGTAAAAATCAGTCCACCTTTATCCAAACCTTTAGGTTATGTGGGTTCAAATTACAAGTCTGCATGTGCATCTACAGTTTATAATAAGCAGTGATAGTGAGCCTATGGCATGCATGACAGAATTAGCACACAAGGTTGTCAACAGCAGAGAAGCAGAGCTCTGGGCTTACCTGCTTCTCCTGCCTGCCAGTTACAAGTGGCAGTAAGGGGATGGGGAGGCTCTGGGGATCAGCAGTAGGAAGATGAGGGATGAGAGGAAATTCAGAGGCCACAAGGAGAACATAATGGCACAAGAAATTAAAAAACAAACAAACATGATAAGATACAAATCCTGTAAACTGGAAATATAAAGCTTATTATAATAATAAGCTATAATGATTATAACTAATATAGTTACTGAGGTAAGTTCTGAGTCAAACTGGAAGATACTGGAAGATACCTGGTGAATTCAAGTGGTCTGGATCTCATCCTTACTACCTCACTTTTCTAAATGCAGAAATGAGAAAAACTAGGAGGTCCTATTCTCATATAAAGCCACAGAGTGGTTGTGGTTGGAAGGAACCTCTGGAGGTCACCTGGTCCAAGCCACTTGCTCAGGCAAGACCAGTTGACCACACCATGTCCAGATGGTCTCTTAGTTTCTCAAAGGATAAAGACTCCACAATCTATCTCTGGGCAAACTCTGCTAGTGCTTGGTCACCCTTACAGACAAGAAGTGTTTCCTGATGTTCAAACAAAACTTCCTGTATTTCAGTTTGTGCCCATTGCCTCTTGTCATATCACTGGACACCACTGAAAAGAGCCTGGCTCCATCTTCTTTACTTCCTTTCTTCAGATATTTGTACCTGTCGATGATATCCCTCCTGAGACCCTGAGTTCCCCCAGGCTAAACAGCCCCAGTTCTCTCAGCCTTTCCTCATATGACAGATACTCCAGTCCCTTAGTCTTTTTGGCATTTTAGAGGGCTTTCTCCAGTAGCTGCACATCTGGTACTGGGGAGCCCAGAAGTAGACACAGCACTCCAGGTGTGACCTTGAGAGTGCTGACTAGAGATTTACAAAGATGCTGTGAAGATTAAAAACTTAAAGATTATGAGGATGTCCAATATCCTGGTGACTGGAAAGCAAAATTAAACAGTTAAATAAACATAGAGAGAATCTGAGCTAAGGCAGTAAGTGCAATCTTAATTGTTGTTACATAAGCCTTGTGTATTTGACTTTCCAAAGAGAATAGCATTTTTGTAATGCAGCTTGAGTTTCTTTTGTCTCAGATTTCTCAAATTTGATAAATAAAATACAGCTAAAAAAATCCTGTAATGAGGAATCACATTGTCACACATGATTTATTCAGAAGGTTTTGAAGGTATTCAAGAGCATGGACATGGTGGCATAAGGATTTCTATTTTCTCCAGTGAATACAGAAGTAAGAATCCTGCCTCAGCATGCATGTCACTGTACCTGCCCCCTTATGCTAAAGCCCCTATGATTCCTGCTCCTCCAGAATGCCTCTGTCCTGGACTTTACCTGCTCACCTCAGCTGTGCATTTTCTCTCTCAAACTATTCATCTTCATGCAGTCTTCGAGCAATTGGCCACTGCATCCATGTTGCCATCCTTCCACATCTCTACTCTCCACCTTATGTGCAGAGGAGCTGTTTGAGTTCCCCTCTTTATTCAACACTGCTTATAAAAACACCTCAAGCAACCTCTCCCACTTACCAGTCCCTGCCTTTTCCTTCCCTTTAATCCTTCCAATAACAATCACTGTGAAACAAATATGCATCATGAAAACTATGGACCTGTCTTCTTGCAGTTACACCTAAAGTATCCACATTTTTCTCTGTGGGTGAAAATAGTGTTAGTGCATTCACTGACTGTAGCTTTTAGAAACATAGTAACCACATATTTTAATACATAAATGCAGTTTAAAATTTTGACAATTCTTAATTCTTTCTGTATTTCAATAATTAGTTTCAGTTTGAATAGACAAAGATGTGATGCATTTGTGGTTTCCATCTTCAATCCTATTTATTGTTCGTTATGAGAATTCTACATTTCAGAATTGTTTCTCCTGATGAATCCCGTTTGGCTTGGCTTCTTTGGATACTTTGGCAATAGTAAGTTGTTTTGTAGGTCAAGCTGCATTGAATGGGGAATTGAGTGTTTTAATGTATTTGAAATGCCAAGCAGTTAGAGCAGACTTACTGTATTACTTGAATCACTTCCATATGCTATAGGAATCTCAATACTTGATGAAAAAGCACATACACATAAAAACAAACACAGACAGACTTTGAGAATTTTTTTTCTTACATCTTAGAAATATAAATGGAATTAAAATAAAAATAAGGTAAAGAAAAGTGGCCTTAAATCTTGCTAGAAAACACTAGAATATTAGAAAGCTCTCTATTATTGTGCCAGAAACATGTATTTATGCATGTAGCCATAAAAAATTAAATCTATAATGTGATATAATTGATTAAAAATAACCAGAGCATCTGAAAACTTAATAATGTAAGTTCCAACAGACAGTTACAAAATTTACTTGTCATTTTATGGATATATTATCTTTCTAGAGGCAGATCATGACATATACTAAATAGAAACTCGAACTAGAATACACAGTATTTTTTCTCTGTAACATTTTACATCTCAGGAAACAACCTCATGGGAAATACTGTGTGAAGCAAGGAATAAAAGTTGCATTCAGTCTTAATTCATTTCTTTCATGGTTTTGTACATGTTGACTTGTGAGTCAAAGAGGGCACATGCATTTGTTTCCTGTTTGTTTTCATTTTTCAGTCACAGATGTTCTTCTGGGTGCATTTGTCTTCTAAAATGCAGAACGTTTTGTCACATCTGGCTACCCCAAAATAGAGCATCCCTTAATGAGAAAAAAAGAGTCAAAGTCATATTGAGATTTAATCCCAGTTTAATTATTTCAGAACTGTTTTGGAATGTAAGGGCAGGAGCCACTATAAAATGCTAAAACAGATGGATCCAACTGTAATCTGTCTCAGTTGTCGTGCAGTACTGACTTGCACAAACCCTTCATTATTTTCAATATCTTTGAATAAGCCTTGCTACTTAGTAGTTCATAGAGCCATGCGGTCTTCTGAATTTTAAAACTTGAATGAAAGGGAGTTCTGTCCTTGCTAGTAACAGAGAGGATTTCATTTGTGGACTTGTAGGTGGAAGTGGTCTTTTAGATCATCATGGATAGTGTCCTATCAAATACAGAAGGGAAAAACTTCTGCCTAGAAATTTCAGCTACTAGAGACTTGTAATTAAGGTACAATATGACTGCAATGGGAAAATGTATAGTTTTTTATATTGCATCAGTATTTTTTGATAGACTGGGGCAAGGAGGGTCCATAGCAGTCAATTACTGGAATTTATGGGGTTTTTTTCTTTGCTTCCTTAGCACAAAGTTCTAGTTTCTGTACAAGTGGCATAGTCATCTTGTGATTATTGAGAGAAGAATGATAGTGAAGTATTCAGCTCCCCATTTACATATATTAAGAATTTATATGGCCCAAATTTTTCTCAGTGATGTTGATTTCTAGGGAGAGGCTTCCCACTCACTAGGAAATTATGTAAATCTCCCTGGTTAATCACCACCTGACATTTTGCCTTGGCAGGGCTGATGCTTTTGCTCAGCTGATGTCTGTAACCTGCCTTCTCTGCATCACTTTGTTTGGATGACTTTTACCATGAACAAAGACACTGGAAGAAAGATGTACACATCCGAAGAGTATAAACCAGTTATTTTTGGCTATTACACACACAGAGAATCTAGACAAACAAGCAAGGAGAATAGGTATTAATATGCTTACATCCCCCAGTAAAACATGCAGGAAGTCTGTGCTGGCCAGACAGCTTGATGGCAGGTGTGAAAGAGTCAGCCTCCATTGCTAATCCTCAGTGCTGCTGATGTGCCATCTTTATACCTTCTTATGTCAATCTTTTTCTCCTGGAATCACTGAGATGCCAACTATCCCTGTCTCAACAATCTTACCTCTGCCTGTCGTTTTACCCTTGTTTTCTAGCTTAGAACTTTTTCACAGCTCTTTCTCACAATTTAGCATTTTTGTCAGAAGTTTAAGCCAAGATTACACAACCATGTTATATCAAAAGCAGTCCTTGATTCGCAGGCAGCTCTGAGAGGACCCCTAGGAGAGAGGTTACACACCAGTGACATTGGCAGACATACTATTTAGTGAGGAAAGCTTCTATATTTATAAGTAGAAAAGAAGTGTTGTTCATCTCCACCTGTACAATAGTCAGGCTTACATGAAATTAAAATGGCCAAAGCCTCATCCTTGTCATGGCTAAATTTTAGGATGAAACTCTAAAGAGGAGGAGGAATAAATGTCAAAGTAGCCCTCAGCTTCCTCTCAAAACATTGTCCTCAGTGCACCATGCATTTCAGAGCCCTCCATTTTCCCACAAATTCACCCCAAGGAATATATCTATCACACATTCAAGCCTCCTCTGCCTAGGAGATTAGAAGACCATCTGCTCAGGTTTAGACAACACAGTAGTTAAAATGCTGGCATCCTTCCTGCTCTAGCACTTTCATGGCTGTTGCCACCAAAGGAGGTGAATAAGAGATAGCACCTCCACGTGTGTGAGGTGAGGGAGGAATGCTGAACACCGACAACATGTTAATGAGTAGGAGAATGTGTAGATGGAGAGGAAGGGAAACATTTAGCTGGCATAGCAGAATATCAAGGGAGAAGCAAATGAAAGTACTTTATCCAAAAGTGAAAGAAAAGGAATTTGAGTTCCATAGAGAAAATAAGAATGTGGAAAGACAGAATAGGCCAAAAGGAAGTCGTCTGAATGCCATAGCTGTGCCAAAGCTTTTTCTGAGAGGAATGAGATGTATTCATTCAGAAGAACTGAGATGTCCAAAGAGAACAGGTCATAGATCCTGCCCAGAAGTTAGATGAAAAAGTAAGAAATAAAATGTATTATTATAAAAGATTTGTACTATACCATCATTATCGTGCCAGAAGAGTGGGCTTTTTATATGCAATGTAACTCAAGATAAGGAAAAATAGGCTAGGATATGTATATAGGGGCACACAGAAATAGGTATCAGTGATTTAAATCATCAGTGAATATACAGCAGGTAAAATTCATGTCAGGCATGCTGGATACCATCTGTCACACTTAGGTTTCCACAGGATGACTGGAAATAGATATTGGCAGCTTCTTGGTTAAAACTATCTATCTGAATATTAAAAAAAAAAATAATAAAAAAATTCTGCTATTATACTCATCATTTCAGCTTAAATTTTTTGTATGTAGAGAGTAGAAATATATCACTATATCCTGAAGAGACTTTGTGCCGTAACAATAAATAGTTCTGTTTTATTCTTGAAACTGATATATTATGTTTCAAACTCTTCCCAAGGCAATTTTCTTTTTCTGAATATACAGTATGTTAATCTACTACTAGTCTCAAGCTCTGTTTTTTTCTCCCTGTGCTAAACCTGATGTTGAGTCTATCATTCTCCTTTGGTTCCAAGCAAAACAAAAAGTTAAAATAAAAATAGTGTTTTCTAGAGAAATTCCTCAAATTCTATGTAAGGAGGAAAATATGGGAAAACAGTTCAGTAGGCTAATATCTCGAATGCTTTTAAAATTCATTAAGCGTTTAGACAAATTACTTTATTGTTCCTAGCTTCGTGTAGTCAAAATGTATAAACTCAAAAAGACTTTGTTACTGTAATGGGTTCCTATCCAGAAAAATCTTAGCCATTAGCAAACCAATGCTTTGATCACAATTGGCTGACTGATCTGGGAACGAGGTGATATGATGCGATGCATGAATTAAACCATAAACTACTGCATTGTCCTTGTGGTCACTTCTGGTTTCATCCCGTGTTATGTATTTTAATAGGAATTGTGCGTGCAATTTAAAATAAAGTAAAACCAATTCAAATGAAGAAGGGGCCATTTATGATAACTGTGTTGCCTGTGTGTTTTTGCATTAAATACCAGCTAATCCATAAGCCACACATATTGCATTCTGCTGCTTCTCTGACAACAACAGAAGTTATTAGAGCTTTTAGTTTGCTCTTTTAGTCAAGCAACAATATATAACATGATATTTCTTCCAATACTGTAAACTCACAAGTCCCCACTGAGTGCAGTTATCATGAGACAGAAGATGTGGAGAATTTGATTTAAAATTGCTTGTTTTCATTTAAAAAGAAAAGGAAAAAAGACCCAACCTTGCTACCAAGAAATAAGAGTAAAGATATTTCACAAATCCTCTTGTGTTACTTTATTTTTTAACTGCAAATCTGATACTATTATATATTCTGATTACCATAAATATACATTCATGCCTAAATACTGCTCAGGTCTTACAGTTCCTGCTTAATAACCTAGTAATTTGGCTAATCTATTTTTATATTAAAGTATATTTTATATCTATATATGTAATTATTTATACATTATGTAAGAATAATTGTTTCCTGAAGAAGCCTCTGGGCTTTTCTATTTGAAGGATGAGTATTTCAAGGCTAGTTGGCATGCATTAAGAAAGGTACTTTTTAACCGATATGTAACACTGTTGTAATAGATCATTTGCTGATTTGTAGTAGTAATGCCATTCTCATAAATATGCTTTTTATAATGTATTATCTTTGTGGATCTTCCTCGTGATATGTACTAACTCCATATTTGTTTTCTTGTTCTTTAGCATGAGGAACCATGTTTTAAAAAATGATGAATGTTCCTTTCATTAGGTATCTCACACTGAAATTTTAATTTGTTTTAAACATTACATAGCAAAGCTTTCTGCTGACATTTTGTCATGCCTTTTAAGTTTTAGATAATAAAATAAGCATGTGAGGATGATGGACATAGGTTCAGGACCTAAAACTTTTGTTTAGCAGTCATTCAAATTCATAAATTTTGGTTGGAATAGTGATGTACTTACACTCCATGTTATAATTGTAGGATGAATTCCCCAAAACCGTGGAAAATTCAAGGTCTTTGGCAGTTACAGTCCAAACTATTTTTTTGTCCTAACAAGCAAACTTTAAAGAAGCAGAAACTAGACTGTGGTGTAATTGCCAAAAGGGGAGATATAAGTCCACTTCCATTAGTCTTTGGACCATAGCGTCATGCTCTCCATACAGGCCAAGTATTTTCAATGAGCTTTTGAGTGATACTATTGTAGTACTTTCAGCTTCAGGACTCATGACCTTTTTCGGTTCTTGACTATCTTAGGAGGTATAAAATTTAAAGAAATTACTAAAATTAAAGTTTGTGTATAATTTTTGAAGTCTGAAATTTAACAACTAAATTAAAAATGCGTATCTTGATCGACTGCAACAAGCTAAATAAATTCCAAATGTTTAACAACAAACATGCTAATTAATGGGAATAACATTAAAAGTAGTTTAAAATTTCATGCCTTTGAATGCAGTCTTGTACCCAGAAAATTAAATAGATAGCAATAAAATAATAGCTTAACCAAGCAATGTCAATGGAAGTTTAAGATAACATAGATCATTTTTATTTTCTGAGGTCAAGATCTTCTATGACATGGTCTGGAAGATAAGTGCTGTAAAAACCAGGGGTATTTTATTTTCTTATGACACTTTACATGGTAACATTTAACCACTTCTGTTTGATTTTTTTTCAAGGGTGTGGAAAAATTTGACACAGAAAAGGGTAGGACATAGAGAAGTATACCTGAACTCTCTCAGCATGATTATTTGGTTCCAACTACAGTACATTGGCAGTACACTTACTTGTTGATAGATGGTTTCTTGACATCAACTGAACATTACTACTGTTCCCTTTATTCTTTCTTCTCTGACTGAGTGACGTTAGTGTTGGACAATTCTTTCACAGTAAAGATTCTCACAGGAAGCTAAAGATTCAAGCTGCTGTCACCTACTTTAAATCTAAGGATATATTGGATTGCTAGGGTTTGATGAGGAGATAGCAGCTGAAATATGAGTAACATCCTGATGATGCCCATTTTTTCATCTTTCCCTTACATTAAATATTGTACTGACATCCATCAGGACACTGATGAAAGCAAATTGCCTTTTTGTGTCTGAAGGCGATAAAAAGTGAGGACATATTAATGGCATGTGGGTATTTTGGCAGTTTTCTGAATCTAGAACATTTGCCAGACATTTGGACAATCAAAAGAAATTAATTGCAGTAAAAATAATAATTGCATTTTCCTTCTTTTCAAGTGTTTTGAGAAATTTAATGGAAACATTCCCAAATAGAAAAGATAAAGTCTGAAGTTCTTCTTGGGAAAGACCATGTGGTTTTCATATCTTTTCAGATATGGATTTTAGTGTCATGGTGCATGCTTTTGCCACCTTCAGGCAAGACTAATTAAATATGCTAATTGTGGGCTAGACTGAAGAGACAAATGGTGAACTCATTGACCAATTATTGTTGTGAATATTAGACACTATAAGCCCACACTTCACATATTGAATGAGATAAGGTTGGCTTTGATCACTAATGAACTAAATTATCTCTCCTACTTGGAAGAAGACTTGCTGTCCCAATTTTAATTAATTTTAGTTTCAATTTCTTGTTCCCTTATGCATTATAGGGTACAGGCAGTTTTCATGGCTAAAATGTGAAATAATTTGCTATCACAGTAGTTTTCTCCAAATCCTTTTTATTAAAACAGACACACGAACAAAAACAAACAAGAAAACCCCAACCAAAACCAGAAAAAAAAATAAACATTGTCTTCTTAAACTTCACCTAAATTCAAGAAAAGATTTATTCCATCTAGACAGGGTATAGTAATATATATATTAATTGCAAAACATTAAAATAAAGAACAGAGAAAGAGAATATGGACCATCACATCTGAAGGTCTGGTTCCTTCAGAGCTCTCAGGATTCATGTGAGAATTTTGTTTTTTCCCCATAGAGGAATTCATCAAAAGAATTGCCAGCTCTGCTGCAGTGGGAGTAAATGCATTTGCATGAAATGCTCAGTGAAGACTAACTAGTTCATTAGGGTGTGGCCATACAGCAATAAGCAAGTGAGGAGTCAGCATTAAATGTTGAAAGCCCACAGAAGACACCTACAGTTAGAAATTGTGTGAACTGTAATATTCTTTCTCTTGAATTAAAGTGCCGTATCTGACACTGTTCCATAAGAACATCTGCTTTACATCGATGCTAATTCTTAAAAAACAAACAAACAAGCAAACAAACAAACACAAAACAACACAAGCAAAAGTAATTTAAAAATACTTAGGCACATCTGGACTCATAGCTGAAGAAGTAAGTGGCCACATTCCTGGACTACACAATCACAGCACTCTGACCTAATTCATTAGTCGAAAAAAAATAGTTTAAGTCAAGTTCTGATAAAGTAAAGCTGTTAAGCAATTTCATCCTGCTTCGTGCTGCAGTACAGTTTTACCATAAAATCCTAGCCACTGCTTGCCAACCCATCACACCCTATCATAACTCCACACCGCGAGAGAACTGCAATTTCCAGCAATGGGCCATCATCTGCTACGCTCCACCAAGCACACACTGCTGTAGCATGTCCCTGGCTGGCTGCCAGGCCACTTCAGCACTCCACAACACTCCATGTCCAGCTCATAACTCACCCTACTAGTATCAGGACACCATAATGGACATCATTGTGTGAAGAAGGATTTAGCACAGCTGTAGAATGATGCAGCTGACACTCTCATCGTGATATATCACATTATAAAACCAGTAATACCCACAAGAGGGGAAATAGAATTGGCTGGCCAGATGAAGGTGCAGCCAACTAGCCCCTGTTGTTCTCCAAACCTCTGTACCACATTAACACACCAGATTTCAGGCTGGGCTTTGGAAGCTGAAAAACATGATGCAACATTTCATATGTAAAATCGTCACCAAATTCTTACGCCAAAGTCTCTCCTGCTTTATAGCCATGTCATAGTATTGAATTTACTCTGTACAGTTAATGCCCAGCAGGTGTGCTAACTTCAGCAAAGTGTTCTGTGTCACGTTATGCAGCCCTCTACATGGACTGCAATGTCAGGCTATGTGGGAGGAGACAAAATCCACAATGCACTGAGAAGTCTGTCTAGGCTCTCAATTCAACCCGATGATCGAATGAACTCGAAATAGGAGGCCCAAAAGAAACAAACAAAAATCAACAAAACATGTCACTTTTAATTTCTTCAGTATGAGGAATTAAAATGGGGTTTTACCAGATGTTGGAAGCTGAAGATCACATGAACAAGCATATTGTCCACTGTGATGTAACGAGGCAATTAACACCAAGACAACTGGATGAAATTATGCAGTCTTAATAGAAC
Source organism: Merops nubicus (assembly GCF_000691845.1). NCBI lineage: Eukaryota > Metazoa > Chordata > Aves > Coraciiformes > Meropidae > Merops > Merops nubicus. The sequence continues at coordinate 49,449 of NW_008615648.1, read as the reverse complement.
GAGATTCATCTCATACAGATAAGCAGCTCCAGCCTCCCTTTGGAGTTTCTCCTTGTGTTCAGATGGAAGAACAGATAGGAGAGTGACCTTATGATGTATGCAATCCTGCAAGGATTACGAAGAAACTAGTGAAGGCTGTGATGTTCTTAGCTGGAATCAAAGATGAGAGGAAGAGAACAGGCATGCCTCTCTTCTTAGGGAAGGACTGTGCAGACATATATTTGTTATACCTTTTGACACACAAAGTATGCACTTCACTGAATGAATGAGAGAAGGAAGAGGAGGGCTGACTGCAGATTCACCTTGGGCTCCTCACTTAATCTCTACTTGAGCAGAGTTGGCAATTTTCTACAAAGTGGAAGAAATTAAGGATGGAGTAGTGAGCTGTACTCTGTGACTTTGTGTCATTATTCCCAGCTGAGTTAAATTGTTGTTTTTAATGCTGAAGTAAACATATGCCTGGCCTCCTTTCTTTCGTCTTGCACATTAAAGACAATTCTTACCTTTCATGATCATGAAATGTCTCATGAAGTTCATGATCATGTCTCATGATCTTCAGCTGCTCCAGGTTCAGGCTAGAATCTTATTTGGATGGGAAGCAGCATTTTCAGGTATCACCCCCATAGAGAGTTGTATAATAGAAAGCTTAGAGATCACTCAGGAGCCAGGTGGTTTCTACAAGAGTAAAAAGCATATTTATTAACTGAATAAGTGCTCAGTATAAAGTATATGAGCTTGGGTTCCTGGGAACCTCCAGGCTACAATTCAGTGAGGTTTTTAAAAGGGACACTTAACTCAAAGCCTAGGTTTATGTCTCATTAGTGAAGAGTTTAAGGGAGTCTTTCACAAAGAAATTCTGTTATAAAATCTTGTCCTTTAACTAACATATCTGTTGAAAATATTTTGCTCTGCTCCGAATTAGGGCACAAACTGAGTGTCCAAGAATGTTAGTGACACCTGTTGTAATCCTGTACTCTCCTATGAACACAGCCCCTCCTAAATTTATAATATGATTGTCCTTTCTTGCACAATCTCTAAATTCATGTTGTAGGAAGTTTTTCAGTAGTCTGAATGAAGCAAATGTCCAACTGAAAATTCTAGATTGTATCTTAAAAGCAGTTTCTAGAATGACCAAAATGATTTTTCTCCCTTCTGACTCTTCCCAATATTCTTTACATTTTAACATTTAGAAAGCATAATCTCACCTTCCAGAATGCAGGTATGAATTTGTAGAAGTTTAGACCTCATGTCTTATTTCAGGTGAGAACTTAAAGGTAGACTAAATGGAGTAATTATAGTTGTCTCTTTATATTTTATAAGCAGTTAAACATTTGGTTAAGATGAACGATGTTCAGTGTTGAAATCTACAGGAATTAGGAAATCAATCATCCAGTAAATCATCGGAGGTGATACATACTTAGACTCTGCAGTGCAACATTTTTGGATTCACAAGCTGTTAAGGAAAAAAAAAAAAAAAAGTAATAAACTGTGTCTCTTTTGTTGTTGCTGCTGCTTACACTTTCAAATAGTATTTAAACAGTTAGAATAACATCTAGACATATATTGTATCTCTCAATGGTCAAGGTAATTACTCTTCTTTATGTGGTCATAGTTACTTATGCTAAAGTAATTGCTATAACTGCTTTTTCTGGGTGGAAAGGCAGGAAGGAGTGAGTGTGCTTATAAAGGAAGGCTGAGAAGGATTGTTTCAAAATAAAAGTACAGTATTTGGAAGGAAGTTAACCCTAACATTTCACCATACTGGCCCTGGAATATGGAAATCTAAAGCTGTATGAAAAATAATTTCTGTGTTCTGTCACGTGACAAGGAAGTTATGCTGATAGACAGGGAGCTGACAGTTGTCACTAAACAAATGTCTGTACAAAAATCGTGAACACTCCAGTTCCTTTAGGTATTTTCTGTCAAGCTGAAGTGAAAGAGATCTTGATATCAAGAGTCATTGAACATCCAGACCAATTCCCTTCCTTGGTAAGGGCAGAGGCACCTTTGGGCAAGGGAAATCTTTGTCAAGGGCAAGCAGAAGCAGAAAGAGAAAATAAAACTTACAAGAAAAAATAAGTGGCCATTTTATTTACCCCACTTTAGTCTTTCAGAGATGTGATGTCTGATTGAGTCACAGTTTCTGATAAACCCTGTCATACTCATGCAACATTTAGGTATCGGACCATAGGAAATATAGTGAGATAAAATTGTTCGTCCTTAATACAGTTGAAGAAATTGATTTTCAGAAGTATAAATGGCTATTAAATATTATGTTGGGTTATGAATATTAGGAAAATTTAAAGAGCAACCACTCTTGTTTTTTTCATGCAGTTCATGTGGCTTTAATCTCCAGGAAGTTGTTTGTAACACAGAATATGAATTTTTGTAGAAAGCATATGACAGCAGTCTCTTAAAACAGACATTTAAATTGTACACAGTATTAACAGAAGAGAAATCTTAGAACAGAAAAAAAGCCTGAAATGTTTTGCTTTCTTAATTTTTTTAATGAAAATGTGCACAAAACAAAAACAAAAGCAAGCAAACAAACAAAAACAAACAAACAAACAAAAAACCAATCCTGTATCAATACAAATCTTATTTACAGCTTCTTGTTTGATTTCAACATGTGCACAACTGGACTTGTTTAAATATTTTTTCTTCTGTATGTGCCAAAGGGATTTCTCCCAGGAAAGTGCTATTTAATACAATAATAAATGAACAGAGAAAATTAAAAGAGGAAAGAGTAATAGGGGGTTGTTTATATTTTAAACTACTCAGTTTAGGTAAATGTACAACTGACCATGAAGAGTTGCAGAGGAATTCTCAAGCACTGAGTGCCTGGACAATAAAAAAAAAAGATTCAACTGAGTGCTGATAGGTGCAAAGGGATATAAGCACGACTGTCCTCTAATTGTAATTATATAGTGACGTGCTCTAAATTACCATTTGCCACACAGAAAAAAAGTCATAATAAATAAATTTCTAAACATATAACTCAGTGATTGGAAGTCATCAAACCAAGGAATAATAATAAGTGCTACCTATTGAGGTAGAGTTTGAGAAAAAAATACCTAACAACTTATGTGCCTATAGAGCATCTTTATCTTGAATACTGCAAGCACCATATATCTCCAAAAGATGTTCATGTAAAAATTAACGTGATTTCACTTGAAATGATTAACACATTTCATAAAAGATATTAGCTTAACGTGGTATTTTGAGCTGAACACAGAAAACTCTTGGAGAAGTTCTGAGACCTATCATAGACAGGGCAGCACAAAGTAGAACTATTGGAGAGGTCAACAAGTATTATCACATTCAAGGAACAGATTTTGAATGGACAAAGATATAGATTGTGGTTCATCATCTTGGAAAAGAGAAACAATTTTCCTTAAAATTTTGAATGGCAAGAAGGCAAAGCAGATTTTTTTAAGTTTCTCAAGAGGGGTTAGGGAGCATGAAATGAAAATATCAGGCAACAATTCTAAATTGATTAGAAGAAAGTTCTGCTTTCATCCAGTATGTAATTTAAATGTATGTTTAGGAGATTGTTTATATACATAACTTGAAATAATTAAATTCATGGAGATTATGTCTTAGGTTGGGTATTAATGGTTTAGATGAAATTTGTAGCTCAGGCCATTGTAACTTAATGCTGGAAACAAAGGACATGCCGGAAGGAAGAACACTATTCATAAGCTGTTCTTACTGTATGTCTGTTCTGCTTAAGCCTTTACTCATGCCAGCTATCAGAGACAGGCTGATGAGCTAAGTGGACCTTTGACCTGACCCATTATTACAATTCATATGTTCATCTTAGATTAGGTCTCCTTAGAGTAGTGTGTTCCTAAGTACTTGGAAAGTGCGTTAATTTGTGTTTAATGCTCTCAATTTCCCAAATAACCAATTCTAGTACAGTAGAACCAGTACGCATACAGACTAAAGAACTGTTTTATAATTGCATCGTGTCACTTGCTGCAGGGCTGTTAAAGATCAAAAATGTTCAATTTACACTTAGAGCAGCAAAAAAAATGTGCTCACTCTTCCAAAGTAGACATTGGCCACCATTCTGGATGACATCTGAAGTTCAGACTCAGCATAAAAAGATGCATTTTAATACAGTTTGAGTTGAGTATAAGATATTTATGTTTTCCTGTGGAAACTTTTGCTGCTTAATCCTGTCTCAATTCAGTGGAAATATCCCTTGCTGTTTTATCAGAGCAAGCCATTTTCCTTCTTACTTTTATAATTTTGAAATGATACTTTTCAACTATCTGTGCTTCAGCTGAGGACATGTTCTTTCGGTCAAGTGCTTACCTTCTAATTATAATTAGTCAAATTCCACTCAATCCATTGCTAATTCAGAATATTGGAGTTTTAGCCATCACAGCCTATCAGCCCCTAATTACCAGAATGTTTACTCTTTTTGCCTTCTGACAATTGGCAGCAGTACTTTTTGTCAACCATCATGCTTGTTAGGAGGACCTTAGTTGCATTTCCACTGCATACACAAACATTAAGCAAGTATAAGGAGTTGGCAATCTCCAATTTAATTGATAACCTTCACATATTTGTGTGCTGGGCAGCCTGCCCATGCTGCAGCTGCTCAGTCTGTAAGTCAGCCAGAGGTCTGGCAACCAAGGGTCCCTGGCCCTTACTCTACTCTCTGCGCAAATAGGCAAGGATATTTTGTCTTGAAAACAGTTAAATGTTGTCACTTTGTTTCCAAACCAAACCATTATTGCACTGCCATAGTTTGACAGAAAATGTGGTTTGTAAGCATTTGTTCCAATGCAGGGAAATTCTGTTCCTGAGCGAGTCAAATTGACTCTAGGCTGTCACAGAGAGGAAGATAAGCTGGGCACTCTTCATGGACAAGATAATAGATTTTCTTCATTAAGTCAGTTTAAAGCTTCCATCTTCACCTCAGCTTGCACATCTTCTGCATGCACTCATTCAGCTATGAATCCTTGACTATAATAACGAACTGTGATGCCCTGAGGGGAGCTTACCACTATACTTTATATTTACCTCTTTCACCCCCTTATAAACTACCCAGAGTGAAAATACTTGCCAACTGTCAAAGAGGAAAAAGAAGTTTTGTCAATTTGTAATTTATTCTCCTGAAGACACTTCAACATCTGTTTACTTTACCTTCATTACATATCTGGTTGGGACAGTTAGAGGAGGTGGAGGTGTTTGGAAGCTAATTCTTGTTTTCAAGCACAGAGAAGACTGATGTGTATTTCCACTTCCATCATAGCTCCTAAATACACGCTCTCCAACTTCCCATCCAGGAAATTCAATTAGTTACCCTAAGCAATTAAAATGCTTGGTGATGACTCTCAGAGAAAAGGTCTGACTTAGTTTTTAACATTAGTTTTTAAAAATCCCTTTATAGACCCTATCATAACTGGCATTTTCTAGCTGAAGATGTATATACAGTGTTCTTTCACCAATGACCAGGCCTAACAGGAACAACACAACCAGCAGGAAGAGAATCCAATACGCAGACTTTATTGTAGACACAGATGTTATGATATGAATGACCACCAGGGGTACAAACAGGTTAATACATGGTCGATGCCACCCCCACCGATCCCACAAAGGATGCAACACAGCCCACAACAGGTGGTACAAACAGTGAGCCGAGGTTTCCCATAGTTGGCATGGGAAACAGCCAGACCAGCCAGTTAAATACATAAGAGAAAGGTGCCCACATGGCGACTCTCACCCGATCAACCCGCGTTCACAAAGGTCTAAACAGACCAGGGCCCAGCTCCAGGGAGAGTCAGGAGGTCTGCCCTGAACCAGGAAGCTCTGGGGAGGGCACTCCACAGACAGACACTCCTGACTCCCTGCAAGTGGTCCCAGCTTTTATCCCCAAGCAGACCCCTGACCTTTGTCAACTCACTGCGGGACCCCTGGGGCTCATTTCCCTTCTGGCTCTCCCTGCAGGGCCGGCCGCACCCTGGGGGGAAGCTATAAGGCAAACTCACCACCTCTGTATGAAGGGCTGTGGGAATCACCCATATGGCAACCTTAATTCGGGGCTTGGGGTTCAGACCGCAGCATATCAAGTGTTCACAGGCTAAAAGTTCATGCTGTGTATGTTTTGGATATGAATGTTTGCAAAAGTGTGTTTAGAATGTTTAAGTGTGGGTAAACAGAAATTTGGTTAAACACTTAAAGGTAAGCCACTTAATTCTCAAAAGCAGACTGTGAGGTGATTTGGGGATCAGAGGATTAGTTTCTTCACAGAAACTGCTTACAGTTAAAGGTCTCTTTAATGTGAAAAAAAAAAAAAGGATATGAACTCATAACTGAAAGACAGTTAAAATGAGTAGGAAACTAGACTAAAATTTACAATAGAGAGATTAGCTAATTGCTGGGGAAAAACTACAAGAAACCACTAGAGTCTTAGTGGCCAGATGTCTTCAGATCCCATCTGGATTCTTTTCAAGAAGATATTCTTTGGCCAAACTCAATTTGTACTTCAGTGAAGCACAAATCATTGGCTTCAGCACATTCTGGTATGTAACATATGAAGTCATCTAGTGGTCCTTTTTCATCAGTAAACTGAACGGAAAGGATGTGACCGCATAGTCATATTATAATTGTTGTAATATTAATTTTCTCTACGTTTGATGGAATTTGCTGGAACTACATAAAGCACTAACTTTGGACTTTATAAGCTGATAAATGTACAGCAAATATTTTTCATTTCTAGCCCTTGATCAAATTCCCTTTTGCTGACTCTGCAAAAAGCATCATATGGGCCTAGACTGGTTCAACATTTGGGGCCTGTGTGTTTTATATAATTTTTCTACAAAGAATTTCCATGCTATTCTTACTGCAAATAAGAATAAGACACAAAGAAGTAGGTTTGTACATTACATACACAATACAATACTTAAAATGCATACAAACAATACACGCATATAATGCACACAATACAATACATACAATAAATATGCAATAATCCATATCTGTACTTGGTGCTGAAGCCATTTCTGTTGGGCGACTGTGTTCAGTTGTCATGAAACTTCCAGAAAGATGTTAAAGAATTAATCAGTTTCAGTGAAAAGACAAAGGGACAATTAAGTTAATGGAAAATATGGACAACAGAAAGAAAATGAAGGCTCTTAGTCCATTCACGTTAAGAGGAATACTTTGATCATAGTTTGCAACAGAAATTCAAAGGAGAAATTTGATAGCAAGGAGTTTCTCCATCCAGTAGAAAAAGTAAAAACAGATTACATTCTGAGAAGTGAAAACTCACAAATTTAAATACCAGATAAGGCTGCCTCAAGTTTGGATTTTGTTTTGTTGCTTGTTTGGTTGCTTTTGGAATGTGAGGTTTGACGGCTAGTCTGAAGTCCACCTGACACCTCGCAAACACTAAGTGAAGTCAACTTCTCAGAGGTTCTGAGATACTCACTGTACTGGAGAAGGCACAAAGCCATGGGAGATCTAGCTTCAATCAAGACTTTTAGGTTCCAAATTGTACAGGTGGTCATAAGTAAGCCATTAATATTAGAATGATGATATAATAATAATATAATCTAATAATAATCTAGCCATTAATTTTAGAATGACTTAGCAAAATATGTGCTATAATCTGAAATACTGACATTAGATTCTTTTTTTCAAAACAAACACATGTCTTTCAACCACAGCTACCAAAAATGCTAGTAATAATAGCAAGACTTAATTTAGGGCAATTCTATGGTTATATTAGGCAGGATGTGGGACTAAATATGTATGGTTTTCTGTTTGCCTGAAATTCTTAAAGATCATCAACAAACAGCCTTTTTTTCTTTATTTCAGTATAGTATCATTTGATTCAAAAAACAACTGTTGTTATAAAAATATTATTAAATCTGAAATGTAGGGTTTACTTTCTGGCTGGCTTGCCAACTGTGTAATCCAAGTAGTTATTATCAAGGTGCACAGTTAGAAAATCAGCAGAGATTTTAATTCTGAATAAGTTAACATTTTAAGAGTTTTTAAAGATCTTTCATTTTCCTCTTGGGCTCTGAAATTTGATATTGCTAACAAATAATCATGCTATTTAGAAAATTTTCATAATGGTATTGTAACAAGGAAGATTGCACTATTGTAGCATTGCTGACACCGCTCTCAATTCTTTACTAGCTGATGCAATCATTTATTCTTTCTTTGTTGCTGATTCAGTGTTTACTACTTCTGCAGATATCAAGGAGAAAAAGCTTAATTTTAGTGCCCAGGAGTCTCAAGTGTTAGATTGTCAATTTCTGTTTGTGACTTGACATCTGAAGTGGAATACTACAAAGAAACATTGATTTCACTTTCTGTATGACTATACCTGAATACAGCAACCTGGACTTCAGAACATTAATACTCAGTAGTGAAACCAGGGAAAAGAATGAGAAAAATAGGCTAAAAAAAAAAAAAAGACTTGGAATCCCCCCTTAAGTAGAGGAGGGCACCCACATGTCCCTTAAATGTTACTTTAATACAGAAATGGTCACAGGGTTCATACAAAATAAAAGAAATCTTAGATGGGAATTGCCCTTCTGTAAAGTTATCACCTTGAAAATAAAGATGTCATGGTCAGTGAAACAGCAACCTTGAAATTTGCTCTTAATTGCAACCTCCCTTTTCAGGAGAAACTTCAAGGAAAGGTCTTTCAGAAAAGCGTACTTAAAATAGGAATATTTCAGAGGAGTCACAAATGCATTCTTCTGTGAGTTAAGCAAAAAGCAGCAAAGACAGTAATGCGGATCCTACTTCATTATTGAACAACCTGGCAAAATGTTTTATCTTCAGATTCTCCTTAATGGTAATAGTTTGCTATTTGTCCTCTCTTTTAACCTCTAATAAACACTATTTCTAATCATATATTGCCCTTTCTTAATACCTATTATTGATTTTGCACTCTAGTACCTCAGAAATGTGCTAGAAACTTTATAGTACAGATAAATAGCACAGGTTACCTGTTACAGACCCAGATGCTCAAGTTTATTGTCAGATCTCAAAAGTGAAGTGGTAACACCTCAACAAAGAAGTGGGAGTTTGTAATTGTTATAAGTTATTGCACAAAAGTACAATGTGTTTTGTAACTGCACCAGGAATGGTGAAAAATTATGATGATCTAGTTTTGCAAGATGTTTATGTACATTGTGGTGTTGCTGAATACTTTTATACGAGAATTTCCTTACCTGGCATGAGTGTGTTCACAGCTTTTGGAAGGATATGTTCTTCAGAGAATCATGGAATTATAGAATGTATTGGCTGGAAGGGACCTCCAAAGGGTATCTAGTCCAACCCCCCCGCCCCAAGCAGGGACATCTCCAACTAGATCAAGCTACTCAAAGTTTCATCTAGCCTGATCTTGAATGTCCCCAGGGATGGGGCCTCCACCACCTGTCTGGGCAACCTATTCCAGGGATCTAGCACCCTCATACTGAAGAAATTTTTCCTAATGTCTAGCCTAAATCTCCCCTTTTCTAGGTGAAAGCCATTACCCCTCATCCTGTCACTACAAACCCTTGTGAATAGTCCCTCCCCTGCTTTCTTCTAGGCCCCTTTCAGGTACTGGAAGGTCGCTATAAGGTCCCCCCAGAGCCTTCTCTTCTCCAGGCTGAACAACCCCAACTCCCTCAGCCTGTCCTCACAGCAGAGCTGCTCCAGCCATTTTTGTGGCTCTCTGCTGAACACGCTCCAACAGCTCCACGTCCTTCTTGTACTGAGGGCTCCAGAGCTGGACACAGGACTTCAGATGAGGTCTCACCAGGGCAGAATAGAGGGGCAGGATCACCTCTCTTTGATATCATTTAATTTCCACTCATTACTTAAGTGAAGGGAAAAGGGAACTAATGAACATGTTTGGTACATTTGGGATGAAAAAATTAGCTTTACCCATAATAAGATATTCTATATAAAGGTATTCCTTGAACTATTTCTTTCTTAGAGTACAATAGCTCTGTAGCCCTTTTTTCCACAGACAGTCAGGGTAGTCTGACTTGGCTGCAGACCACAGGAGATTCAGAACCTGATATGTACCCAAGCTGGTGTGTCATATTCTACCTTCTCTAGTTATCTACATAGAAATTGTGGGAGACAATATACCACTTTGTTTAGAGAATACTTCACAGATTTATTCAGCTTTGACCTATTCTGCACTTCACTGTGTAGATCCCTTAGATGTTGAGCACAAGCAGAGCATAGAAGTAAATGAGTTATAACCTTTCATTTCTGGAGATCAGTGTTTCATCTCTGTCATACCGCTGTTATGAAGTAGATGTGGCTATTAATCTTCAAATAATTTATCAGATGTGTGTTTCACACTAAAATATATTTAACTGCTGTATAATCACTTTGTGGTTTCGTTATTGCACCAATAGGGGATGTTTTATATCAGTTCTGTGAACAGCTTCTGTAAAATCAGACATCACAATTTCTCTCCTTTTTAAGTACATGATTTGTAGAAGATTAAGGGCCTAGTCCAACTCCTCCAAGAGATAATAGCAGTCTTTCAGTCAGAGTGTCTCATTAGTTGCCTAATGTGGGCAATAGATTTCACCACTTCAGGCATTATTTAAACAAAATTTGATTTATATATGGAATGCAGTTCATGAAAGTGTTTCATAGACTTCAAATAAAACAAATAAACCAGCACTAGATATTATAAAAATAGCCAGAGGATTAAATACAATGGTATAAAAATAAGGTAAAACCCTTACAAATAAGTGTACAGAATACAGAAACTTCTTTTTTAATGAACACATTTATGGCATAGGTTTAATATTTAATAATGTTTATAAATGGCGGGTCAGTGTCTAATTTTACTTTTTGTTTAGATAATTTTTTCTGCTATTGGAATTTCCCAAGCTTGCATTAATGTATTGATTCTCTTTAAATATATTATATATAGCTGTAGTGACTTTTTTTTTTTTTACATATTTTAGTTTAGTTTAAAATATTTAGGAGACTCATGGCAACCACCTGTTTTCAGGTGAGTTCTGGGTTATATGAAAGTTTTTGACATATCTTTAATTCTATTTTCCAAGTAGTAAAGAAACAAATAGATCAAGGGAAATGCAGACTAATAGAAATATCTAGGCAATAATTTTTAATTATATTATTCCAGATAAAAAGTAGACCCCTTTACTAATTTTGCTCTGCTATTTCATCTCAACACGAGCAAAATTCTTTCTCTCTAATGAGTACTGTTGAAAGATCAATACATCACTTGCAGTAGTTCACAATCTTTTGTGAATCTACATGCCATATTCCTGAAGAAAGACGTCTTTATGTTCATCTTACAATGTGATTCAAAATGAGATAAAGGCATTTTATCTTGCAGATGGACAAATAATCTTTATTTTTGATGACTTGAGTGATTATTACATATTAATAGGAGGGGAAAGGAGGGGAGGGGAGAGGAAGGGAGAGGAGAGGAGAGGAGGGGAGAGGCGGGGGGGGGAGTGATAGGAGGGGAAAGGAGGGGAGGGGAGGGGAGGGGAGGGGAGTGGAGAGGAGCGGAGAGGAGAGGAGAGGAGAAGAAGGGTATTTTAGGATACAGATGCACAGCACATATGCAGTAAGCGGTGAACAAACATTCATAAAAGGTGTCATCCACTTTGTTTCTAAGTCCCACCTGACTAGCAACTTTCCTGGGATTTGAAATACAGAGAATAGTCAAGGCCTATGATAGTGTAGGTTTCTTCATGCTTCTGAAATGAAAACTTGGAAATTTGTGTTGTGCCATGTGAGACCTTGCAAAGAGGAACTCATGAAATTCCATGAACCTCCCAGAATGTGTGGTCTGATCACACTATCTAAGAGAGTTACTTTGTCCCAGCACAGCATAAATCAGGCAATCCACAGCACATTCCTGGTTTGTTATGTGTGCTCATTGACTCTTTCAGCTGAAACTGAATTTCGGTTTCTGTTTTCAGGTGGCACCTAGAATTAAGGCCATGGTTGTCTTGTATCATAGGGGTCTTTTTACCCTGTAAGATTTACATGAGCCATCTCTCCTTTCAGCTGTAATTGAAATGCTTTTGTAGCAGCAGCTGCAGCAATTAGTGAGGTGGAGGAGTAATGCTATAGAAAAGTATTTAATAAATTTCAAGTGTTTGCTGATGGTTTTGCTCTCCACAGAATGGCCTGTTTATTCTCAGGAAAAGGAGTCTGAATCATAGGATTGTAAACATTCCTTTCAATTTTTTTAACAGCCTTCCAGGCTCTTCCTTGCAATTCAGAGCATGACCATCAATAGGAAAGCATGGCTTGGAAGACCCTCAGATAAAATAATTTGATAGGTGTTTGATCACTGATGGCAATCACTATGACTTATGAA
>NW_008615648.1:0-37066 GCF_000691845.1 Merops nubicus | reverse complement strand
TACCTGGAACGATAGCAGACAGCAGAATTTTCAGAACAGTTTATATTTCTTCATCAACAAAAAGGGTGATGTATGTAACTGGTTTACTTATATATAAATGTAAACATTTTGAGTAGATATTTCTGATATGTTCTGATGTCAGAGGTTTGCAGATGGAGCCTTAGTAACCAAGTGGCAACTGGTTTTGATGTAAAAACTGTAAATCAGTCTTTTTACCTATATTCACTGTAGATTAAGCAGCACATTTTTCCCCATCTCTGCATTCATCTGCCTCTGTATTTCCCTACCACCTAACTTGCTGTCAAATCTCTAATATGTTCTGTGCTTTCAACCACGCTTAAGCTGAATTACTCTTCACACTTTACCGCTTATTTGCCTTCCACTCAGGTTTATTTACTTTTTTCACCTCATGCACTCAGAAATAGCTTTTCCCCAATGGAATGAGAGAGCTTAGATTAATTATGTTTGTTGGCCATGCATCTGACATGATTAGCTCTAATTAGGAGATTTGTTTACTCATAAACATAGTTTCCAGGTAGGCCATAATTCACATGACCAGCAGCGTGTATCAGTAGGTCTCATGAATGTTTTACCTTTATACTCAATGTCAGAACAGTTTACTAACACCTAAGAACAAATCACTCTCTTCCACTTCTTCCCTGTGTCACACTTTACAAATTACTCTCTCTTTATGCTGACTACAGCATTATGTAATGAAATTTAGGAGCAAACCCACGCTAGAGTGCCTCTCTCCCTACCCCCGTTTTCTGGGTTTGCTACACTAAAATTCAAGAATTACCGTAAAAATAAGAACCTTAAACCTTATCATATCTTTCATGTAATTTTATTTTAAGTAGGATGATGAACAGTGCTGCATAATGGGTTTTGGATAATTAATCAGTATATTCTAGGCAGAATAATAAGATGGAGAATAACCAGATTCATGTATAGCAATCAGTAGTAGTTAATGCACAATGAATTGTACAACACTTCAGTACAAATGGGTGCTATTTTCTCCAAGCACAGATTTTTCTGTTGTCAGGTTTTGGTTCTCTGGGAAGATCCAGCAGCTTTAGATATATCAGAATTTAAGAGATCACTTGTTTAATTGAAGTACTGCTTATTCAAAACTATGTGTATTGAGTTATACAACTCGTTAGAATCTCATTTTCTTAAATATTATAGTATGTGTTAAGTACCAGATATTTTGCTATCCTATCACTGTGTAGGTGCTTCACAGTAATCACTTTTCACAAACAGCAGCCCAACCTGATATTGTAACATTGACTTAGATGTAAAAGCCATGATACTGATGTGCTTTCTCTAGTCTTGTATTACATCTGCTCTTATCTTACAGTATAGGAATGATAAAGAAATTGTTAATAAAATAATAAACAATGCTTTAGCTTTGGAATTCATACAAAAATTTTACTGAGGTTCATCTCTGGTCTATCTTTGCTGCAGGTCTGAAGCCACACTGTTATTTCTTTCTTCTCCATAAGTCACTTGATCATTGTAGCACTGGCACAGGTCACTGCAAATCTGTGTATGCAGCTGCCCAACCATGGAAACCCTCATTCATGGCTGTGACTTGCAGCCCCAAATCCATTCTTTGCACAAGCTGAATCTTCAAATGGCGTCTATGGTTCCCAACAAAATCAAAGCTTTTGGGAATAGGCAGTTTTTGAATACAGCAGATGCCGATGTAGAGACAAAGTATTCTTCCAGTTCTCTGACTTGAACTAGAACTGGATTCTTAAAAATATAGTTCTAGCCAGATGTTCAGTAATTTGCCTTTTAATTTCATTGACATGTCTACTCTGGAGAGAGCAATATATATTGACATTTTGCATCAAGTTACTTCCTTATTGATGGCAAGGCCAATTGGCAGATATTATTCCCTCAAGAAATGCTAAGCAAATACTGCAAAACTTATTCACGAACATTTATTTGAACTAAGAAAAAAAAAAATTGGCTGTGTCTGTGGCCCCACTGGATTAACTTTCTGCAAATATTCTAGCAAACAATTTTAAAAGGAGGCATGTTCACTGAAGGGCCCAGCTGAGCAGCTCATGCATATTCAAGAAAATATTTAAGCATATGCTTAACTTTGAACTTCAAATTGTATTGAGTCTCAGAGGGATTCAAGCATGTGCTTAAAATTCTGTTTGTGATTACTTACATCAAGAAATTTACCATACTGTGTTCTGAGGTAAGAGTATATGCATTGACTACTCTCCAAGACCAGCTGATGCATGATAACTTGCACGATCAGATCACTTGTGGTCTTGATAAAATCTTTGCGTTAGTGTAAATTTGTCCCTTGAGGCATTTTAGAGTATCTGTTGCTTAAAAACTTGCCATCAAGCTCTTAACATGCCTTTCCTTAATCCACTTCTAAAGTGTACATATATTCCTCACAAATGAGGAGTAAGAACATCTCAGAATTTTATGAGTAGAAGAGCAACTGAAGCATAGCTATGGCAAACTATGTTCCAAAGCAGAAAATCTCATGGATCAAATTTTTTTTTTTTTCTGCCTACCTCCATTGGTAGACAGTAGAATACAGGTGGCATAGCCATCTGGGGATTCCTGTTTCTTTCCTTTGGCTAGAAACAGAAAATATTAAGAAGCTAACTTCTTAATTTAGTAAAAATAGGGTAAATCTGAGCCTTAATCTTATAACATGGATTAGGAAGAGCATTTGGTTAGGGACTATGCCATGACCTCTTTTTTTCTTACTGTCATTAAAAATATATTTCTTGACCCTTAGCAAGCACTTAAAATCCCAACAAAAGTTCTTGACACTTGTAAAGGGAATTAATCTCTGCAGGCATAAATAAATGTTTTGTTTCCTACAAAACAGTACATGCTTCAGAACAGGCAATTTATCTTTTATAATGACCATCAAACTTGATTTTTCATTCAGCAGAAGTTACCTAAAACATGATCCAATTTGTCTGTCTCTGATGATGATTTGATGAACTCTGCTGTTCCCCATTTTTTATTCTTTGTATTATCCACCGTAATATAGTATTCTATTTTGACTCTGAATTTTGCTGCAATATGAGGACATCACCATTGGTTTACAGCTCTTTAAAACTGCTAGACAACTTAATTCATCTTCAGCGATTATAATAAACACTTGATAATGATCTTTCCTTAATTGCTCAATTTATAGTTCCACTCCCTCTCTTTTGAATCTCCTTCTTGTGATAATCTGTTTTCCCTCAATGGACTTTACTGAAAGCAGAGAAGAAAAAAACATTTCTTCCTCCTAGACTAGAGCTTTGATGAATTACTGCTTTTCTATGCACCTATTTGGGGGATATGGGTTCAGATGAGCTTTTACTTCATGTATGTGCATTTCTTAAATGAATGCAGGCAACAGCTATCAAAAAAAATGCCAGGCAGAATGGGTCACTCAGATCAGTTAGTCTCCACACATTTGATAATATTTTTTTTTAAAAAGTTGTTTGTCTACATCATCAATGTTGTTGCTACTGCAACTAGTCAATAAAATTGTATTGTTTTCAAGATTTAATTTTAATGTTTCATTGCTCTGCAGAAAAGACAGAAAAAGATCCTCATGCAAAAGTTTAGAAATCCATTCTCTGTGCTTAAAAACACAAATTGCAATAATAAACTCGAAGAAACCTGAAAACCTAGCTGTTCATTAAAGAGTTTTCTTTAACTTCATGAACTAATGGCAAATCCTTTAGCAGTTTCATTTAGTGCTTTTTGCACTTCTTTCTCCCATACTCTTTTGAAAATAGGAAATGTTAGATCATGTTGACAAGTTGTCAATTAAAGTTAAATGTTGCTAGCAAATGCTATTGAGTACCCTAATTAAAACTACCACAGCTCTTTTAAAAGTTAACAATATCTGTCCTTAGAAGTGTATGTTAATATCCCTTAGTACAGAAAAAAAAGTGTAAAACTGTGCTTTAAAGACTCACTCTTATGAAACGTGTATGCATGAAATTCCATAGAAAGAAAATAAAGACAAACTATAATAAGTAATTTAGAATAGATGAAACATATTTTAGCATGAATTGTATTCCCTTTCTTTAAACTGGGATGGACAGTATGGCTTACAAGTGATCTGTTTGAGCCCTGTTGTTGTATACACCACCAAGCCAATGTGGAAAGTAAGTCACTGTCTTTGTAAAGAGTGTTCTGCACAAGGGGTCCTCAAACTTCAGTGTTTCTGCTTAACATGGTCCTGGGGGAGTGTCACCACATTTTTATTGGAACAATCTTTAAGCTTTTAAGGTAGAGCAATGACTTAGTGAAGAGGCAGTCATTTTCCTTTCCTGAGAACCCAAATTCAGTGGTAGTCTTTGTTCTTCCTAAAGGGGGGAAAATGAATGTTTAAATGGCTACAAGTTTCTTCTTTAATAGGATACAAATCTTAGTTGTACAAAGACTGAAACCTGTGCATCGTGACAGCACAGTCAAACTTTCTGTCTGAAGACAAATTGTTTGGTTTGTTTTTGGTTTTGTTTTTTTTCATTACAAAAGTAAGTTTCAAAATAATTTAGGAGATAGGATTCCATCAGTACGGTTGGTAGTGGCCTTTCAGAGCAGCCTGGTGATTTTTAGACATATTTTTAGGCTGCCCTACCAGTTGCTTTATTCTAGAGTTGATTAATGACATGCTTGAAACACTCATCCTTTTTCTGTAATCCCCAAGGAAAAATTGGATAGGGGATCTGCCAGGGGAAAAATGCATCAGAAAGGATTGTGCATTACATCACCTACATATAGTGAGGTTATGTATTTGTGAGGTTGATTGTATGTGGGAATCGTGATCCTCAGCTAACTTGTGAATTAAGGTATAATTAACTTTGAAGTACTTGATTAGTCATTTTCATTATTTAAATGTTTACTTGTATGCTATCGTGGGATTCTTAAAATAAAACATCCCCTATAAACCAGCAAAACATGTAAGAAAAAACAATTTCAAATAGGGTAAGGCTTCACTGATGCAGCGTACTGAGGAAGGTGACAACAGTCCTCTGTACTCATGGTACAGATAGCACCTGGAAAAAAACCTGGGAGGTGGAGCTTCCAGGTCCTGCTGTACTGGTAAGTCTTCGTGAAGCTTCTGCCTTAGAGCGGCGCGTACGCTGGGCTCCGAGCTCACGTCTCCACCAGCGGCGCTGGCTTCCTCTTGGAAAGAAAAACAGATCGTACATGCTTCCCTGGAAAGATTTTTAATCACTTCAGTAAAGTATTTGCAAACCAGTATTGTACCCATATCAGGCAA
Organism: Merops nubicus; assembly: GCF_000691845.1. NCBI lineage: Eukaryota > Metazoa > Chordata > Aves > Coraciiformes > Meropidae > Merops > Merops nubicus. The sequence continues at coordinate 31,794 of NW_008615648.1, read as the reverse complement.
TCCAGCTCTTATTTGTGACAACATTTAAGCATATCTTCAAGTTCAGCTTTGGTGTATGAAAAAAGCTTTAGGGAGCCTTATAAGGAAATTTGCCTGAGGCAGTCTAAGACAGGGAGTGCTCTTTTGAGTAGAAGGCTGAAGGGGAAAAGGACTGAAGAGTTTTTACATGTTTGTTGCATGTACTTGAAGAATGAACACCTAACTTTTCATTTAGTTTTACTCCCAGCTTGGTTTCATGTCATTTTTATTTTGATAATTAGTTGTTGGCTTCAGTCAATGATATGTATTGCCTTCTATTTGTGCAACTGGTATAATTACATAATTAGTGTAAATAGATGCAATCATCATTAGAGTGTTTTGGATCCCATGAAACTTTATGGAAATCATGTAACATACACTCAGTGATAGCTAAAATGCTGCTGTGTGATAGTTTCAACCTTTTTTCTTAAAATTACATTGTGATTTCTCCACAGCAATTCTCAAACCTGTGCCTGTATTACAGGTTGCAGTACAAGAGCCAGCTAAGTGCACTTATGGCCAAATAATATCCAAATAATATCCAAATAAATAATACTTATAGAAGCATGAAATGACAAGACTTCTAAATACCTCTAATGCATAGGCATAAATACCTGGAGAAAAATTCTAGAAAAAAAAGCAGACATATTAAAATTCAACACCTCTTTTTTTTTTACACAAGTACCAACTTAATATTGTATTACCATCTGCATCTTAATGAAACAGAAGAACAGACAGACAGACAGACTGATAGATGTGTAAAAGCATAGGACATTGGAAAGTAGGATTAGAAGTCATCATTTGTTTAATGGAAGTTCTGCAACTATGAGTAGGAGCTTCATTCAAAATAGATCAACTATACTTAACAAATTTTTAATACTGATGGTTGCATGAAAAATAGGAAGTTCCAGCTATTCTATGCTACAACTGGAGAGATGGAGAAATTAAGGGCATCACAACATCCTGAATTCCTAGGAATACTGCCTGGTAGCAAAGAGTTTCATAAGCTGCTCTACTAAGGACATCAGCTAAACCCTAGGGACAAGCATCTCTTTATTCAGCTGCAGAAGAACGGGTTTTTTTCCTGATGATTTCAAGAGCCAGCCTGAGGACCTTAGAGTAAAAAATGATATAATCTATATTTCCTCTATATGAGGAAAGGATACAGGGGTGAAAAACTGGATACTCTGAGGAGTTTCCTTAGATATTCTGTTTCTCATAATTCTGATATTTGACTGTCTGTTAAGAGCAATCAGATTTTCTAAGGAATTAGGCATCCAGGAATCTAAGGGGGAGCTGAACTCTGAAATTCTTTTCCAGATTGTGACCACTGAACATTAATAGCTGTCTTACAAGATGTTGCACTGCGTCTATTAGATGATGATTTCTATAACTCTGTTCATAGTGAATGTGACTTCCTCATGAGCAGCATTCAATGACATATCCTGCATCACACTAATACACATGAGGAATTCCATTCAAACAAGAAATTACTACCTAGCATGCGTAAGCATTATAATGTTCACTTTAAATAGTAATTCTCATCCTTTAGGATATAGAAAAGGATGAGAAACATTTACTTTATTGCTATTTCTGAATTGCCATTTCTAAACTTGGAACTTTGAAACAGTCAAAAGATAAATCAGTGGGAGTTTGTCTCTTTAGCTATTCTAAGTATTAAATAGTGGAGCAAAAATGTAAGTCCTTTTCCATTTCTACTTTCATTTCCTTTTACATATTTCTGAGATTGTCTTTCTTCTGATTGAATATGATTTCTGTATCAGATGTGTATCACAGTCTCGTTTCAAAAACAGCATAATTAAGGCTAAACTTCATTTAGAGGTTACAAGGTATTTTAGGTACTGTGGAAAGGAAAAAAAAAAAATGTACCTCCTATAGATCGTGGTTTCATTTTTGAACATATTGCAATATTTACATTTTTATAATTTTGTTAGTACCTTGACTTGAGTGTTTTGAGAGAAACTCTTTCAATTCAGCAATCATAGATAGAAATTTATTTTACCTTTTCTGTTGTGTTTCTATGATCAGGAGTTCCTCAAACCTGCAACACACACACAGCCCTGGAGATAAAAAATTCAAGTGTTTTTACCCTTTTGCATGTGCTTTACATTTAAAAAAAAAGTTTGAATTAATTTAAAAATGATGGTGGGATGCTGTGTAATGCTAGCTAGGGTTGTCTCTTCTCCAGCAAGGCTCAGACATGCTCCCTGCTGTTCTCTCAGTTCTGCTGAAAGACTGGGAAGGGTAGCAAATCTTATGAAGAGAATAATGCGGGCACACGCAGTGTCATTTATGGCTTGAATAGTCCAATTTTTTATATTTAACTCTATTAGGTTATTTCAATGCATCTGCTATTAAGTAGCTAATAAAAGAAATACACTGTAGATATTGATAATCATTCTAAGCATGTGAAGAAGTAGAGTTGCTTTTTACACCTCAGATAATATTTTCAAATAACTCTAAAGAAAGGCGCTTTATGGTCACCCTCTGTTCTCACATAACAGGTGTGTAACTCCCACTCATTTCTAAGTTAAGATATAGAGAAAAGTAAAGGAGAATTTTCAATGGCAGAGGTCAGTACATTAAAAATCAGGTCTCTCTTCTTCATATAGCTCATAAAGAAATATTCTGATTACTGTTTTATTTTTTAAATTTGTTAATTTTAGCTTTTGTTTGCTGCAGACACCAGCCAGCCTGGTCATCCAGCCTGCAGCTGGGCTATGGCTTCCTTCTTTGCCCTCTAAGGACCAAGAATGATACACAGACTCCTTCATCCTTCCAAGCACTGTCACACTTTCTCTGATCATCGTTTGAGCAGGGAGAAAGGGGATCACAGCCCATCTTGGTCATGACTTTGGACTTCCCTTAAATACTGAAACCCAAAGTGCAGGAAATAGCATGTCATTCATTGTGTCTGCTATGATGCCAAGAAACCAACTGGCTACAACTATCTTGAAAAACCATTGGTGACTTATGTGTGTATTTTAACTTTCAAGTGACTCTTAAACTGTTTATATTTTACTCAGAATCAGCCAAAGCTAAGTATTATCTTATTATTACAATTCAGCCTCCCCCCCCCCAGCCTTTCCTTTACCACATGCATTTGAGACCTGATCCTGCTCTGGGATTCTATATGAGTGCATGATGAGTCTTCCTGCTTCTGTCTGTCCTCAGTTAATCATCACAGTGTTGTTGTGCAGAGAAAGTAGGCATTGTCATAGAACAACTTGCAGGTGCAGATTTGGGTAGGTTTTTTTCTCAGCTCAGCAGTGCAAGGCTCTACAAATAAGATTTTTAAAGGCACTGTGACATCTATCTCCCACTGGTTTTGATGAGAGTAAAATGTCTAAATACCTTGAAAAATCTTGTTATAAATGACTTAGCAAAATCCAATTTTCCAAAGTGACTTAAGCAGACTTAGGAGCCCGAGAACTCAGACATACAATTAGGTTACTACTGCTTAACATGTTACCATCCATCAGCTTAGCCTGAACTTCAGTCGTTCCAGGCTAGGCTAAACAAAATTATCTTATGTTTGCCACTAGCTAAGACTTGAGCGCACAAACATTTAAAATTGCTCAACTAATTCAGTATATCTTATTAAATCATGGTAATATGACAGTGTTCCTGGATGATTTTTCTATTTGAAAATCAATGGGATTTGGAACTTTGGTAGAATAGTGATTTTCTATGGCATTAGATATTGTGCTGGTTAAGCTTTTTATCACTGACAGCCCTTGTCTTTACTCCAGCCCTTTGGCACAAGGTGGCAGAGTATCCCCTTCACTATGTTATGAGATATGTTCATATGAGGCAACTGTGTTCACACCAAGAGTTACAGCACCTGTAGCTCATCCTAAAATGTATTATGTGTCATAACATTAAAGTTCATAATTCATTTATGCAAGTACATGTCGGATATCTAAAGCTGTTCCTCTCCTGCGTAACACCTTTACGTATATATAAGCCAGCTTTACATTAGCTGCAGTGGTAACAATGTTCACCTGACAACATAATGTTCACTGTGAGCTAACTGCATCAATATTTACCCAGCTCATCAAACAGATTAATTTAATTTTGTAGTAGGTACAGTAAAAGTACTTCCTAAACTACCAAGTTAAAGGTTGTTGTAAGAACACAAAAAATAGCCACACCAAAGATCCATGGAGTCTGGCATCTTGCTTCCATCCATGAGCTGGAGCAGTGTTTGTGAAAGAGTATCAGAGTAGGGCAAATGTGCTGTGTTATCTCCCCTGGGATACCCTCCAAAATAGCAGCAATCTGAGTCCCAGAGACTTCTAGTTCCAGTAGCTGTATCTTTGTTTTTAATAGCCTTTGCAATGTATTTCCTACTAGAATTCACCTGGTCATTTTTTGATCCAATGTCACCTTCTGCATGCACATTGTCATGCAGCAATGAATGTATCAGCATTCTGTCTGGAAAAAAAATAAATCTGATTTTATTTACTTTGACCTGTCTAGAAATTATATTTTATATTCTCCAGCACTTTACCTTTAACAGTCTGGATGTAACTGTCTTCCTCAAGGTCATAGAGTAAGGCTGTGGTAGTGAAAAGGTCTGAATCTGTTTTCCTGATTTCTTTCTTGTGACATAGCCACAGAACCAACCTTCTCTTGTATATATCAATTTAAACTATTTGGAATTCAGATGAGTTTGCCTTACTGCATTCCTAATTTGAATCACGCTGGCTGGCAGTGAATATGTCTTTGCTACTGCAGTATAGATAAGATACAATATTATGAAGGAAACATTGCAGGGAGGGCACTTAAATGTTCCAGAACATCTCTCATAGATCAGGAGCCCAGGTGTTCCTGCTTGGCTTCTGTGTATGTTCTATGTGTATTTTTTATTTTGTGTTATCTCACAATAAGTACTTCAAATATGTGGGTGCTGTTTCTCCAGAGAATAACCTTGTGCTATTGATTACCAGTAACATCTTTCAGCTATGCTGCAAAATTTCTTGTGAATTATTGTCATGTTTATTTGTCATAGGGAAATATGAGGATTATTACGTTCCTGTTTTGTGTGCTAACATTCATGTAAATCTGCCTCAGTTCCCATAAGTGAAGAAAATAGCTCTTTTGATTTGTTTTTTTTCTTTTTTTAGAATTTGTGATGATTTTTAAACCTTTTATGGTATGGGTAAAGGTGACAAGTAGTTGTTCTCTCCAGTTTTCCCCCCTTAGACGTAATTTGCAAGTTAGCTTCGTTTGGTGTTTGTGGCATCTTCTGCTCTGACTGGCTGTTATGTGAAACTTTAGCACTATGTCATGAGCCAGCAGCTCCTTCCCCAGGACAAGATTTGTCCATTAAACTTTATTCAAGTAACAACTGTTTTTTCCAAGATGACTGTTCTAACTCACTTATGCCTCTTTACATCTCTGTAGATCCTTTATTGATAGGCTGAGCTGACTTGTAAATTCAATAATCCATGTGACGTGTTAGGAGAAAAATTGTCTGTGTGTGACATCTTTTCATAAATCAAACCCTAACTGCCTCTTACCCCAGTGTCTTTTTATTATCCTGGGTTTTTCATCAGTGAAATAATTCTCGTTGGTGGACCACTTCTCTTGTAAAACAGTTTTACATAAAGCTATTTCTTAGCAATTGGTTTATAATGATGTTGTTGCAGAAATAATTTCTCCATAAGTTTTATTGTCTTTTTTTTCTACCTGACTTTTAAGGAAGACAAACAACAGCAATCAATGAAAGATTTTTGCTTTACTTTGCTTTCAGTATTTTTTTACATCTAATGGAGAGAAGAACATTTTAAGGGAAAATATTACAAGCAGAAACCACAATTCTAATATATGCACATAAAGGCAAAATGCTGTATAAAGGCTTTATCTTGTGTTCAAAAGAAGATAATGGAAAATCTTAAAAGGCACAAAAGGATTTGTCCTAAATGCCCTGAAATTTTGTCTATTATCATATAAACACAGAATCAGAGAATGGCTTAAGTTAGAAGGGACCCTAGAGGACATCTAGTTCAACCTCCCTTCCATGGGCAGGGACACCTCTCAACTAGACCAGGTTGCTCAAGGCCTCATCCAGCCTGGCCTTGAACACTTCCAGGGAGGGGGCATCCACAGCCTCTCTGGGCAACCTGTCCCAGAGTCTCACTACCCCTCTACTGGAGAACTTCTTCCTAAGATCTAGTCTAAACCTACTCTCCTTCAGTTTAAAACCATTTTCCCTTGTCCCGTTGATTCACACTCTTGTGAAAAGTCCCTGTTCAGCCTTCCTGTACATTCCCTTCAGGTATTGGAAGAGAGTTACAGGATGACCCCAAAGTCTTCTCTTCTCCAGGCCGATCAATGCCAGTGCCCTCAGCCTATCCTTGTAACAGAGATGCTCCAGCCCCTGGCTCTACTTTGTGGCCCTCCTCTGGACTCGTTCCAACAGATCTGTGTCCCTTTTATGGTGGGGACACCGGAAATGGATGCAGTATTCAAGGTCGGGTCTCACAAGGGAAGAGTAAAGAGAAAGAATCACCTGTTTTGATCTGCTGTCCACACTCCTCTTGATGCATCCCAGGGTGCAGTTGGCCTTCCAGGCCGCATGAGTGCACTGCCAGGTCATGTTGAGCTTCTTGTCAATCAACACCCCCAAGTCCTTCACTTCAGGGCTCCTCTGAACCAGCTCTGTACCCAGTTTGTAATTGTGCCTGGGATTGACCCGACCCAGGTGCAGGACCTTGCACTTTGACTTGTTGAACCTTGTGCAGTTTGCATTGGCCCATTTCTCAAGTCTGTCAAGGTCCCTCTGGACGGCCTCCCTTCCCTCAGGTGAGTCCACCACACCACACAGCTTGGTGTCATCAGCACACTTGCTGAGGGTGCACTCAGTGCCACTCTCCATGTCCCTGACAAAGACGTTAAACAGCACTGGACCCAGAACAGGCACCTGAGGAACTCCACTTGTCACTGGTCTCCACCTGGAATTCAAGCCATTGATCACAACTCTTTGAGTGCAACCTTCTAGCCAGTTCCTTATCCACCAAGTCTATCAGCATCTGTACAGATGCCAGGAGGATCTGCTCCATGATTTTACCTAGCACAGAGGTGAGGCTGACTGGTCTGTAGTTCTCTGGGTTTCCTTTGCTTCCCTTATTTAAAATGGAGTTTATATTTCCCCTTTTCCAACCTGTGGGAACTTTGCCAGTCTGCTACGACCTCTCAAATATGATGGCTAGTGGTCTAGCAACTTCAGCCACCATTTCCTTTAGGACCCTGGACTTGTGCACCTTCAGGTTCTCTAAGCTTTCTGAGACCTGATCCACTCCTACCCTGAGTGATTCTTCACTCTCCCAGACCTAGCCAGTGCCCTCTGTGACTTGGATGATGCAGTTCAGATGTTTACCAGTGAAGACTGCAGCAAAAAAGTCATTGGGTACTTCAACCTTCTCCTTATCCTCGGTAACCAGATCACCCATATTACTAATACTTCTAATAGCATCTCATACACTGAAGCCGCTGCTGTAAATTTAAATTAGTTTGAACCTGTTTCCTTCCTTCTTGTAGTCAGAAGTGATGCACAGATACATTTGTTAATCAGGTACACACATTTCTTCCCAGAATATTTTTTAAAGGTTCAAATCTCATTCCAGAGGATTGTGACAAAATTTTGAGTAATTCCTGGCAATATTCCAAACCATTTGTGATTTATTTCTGTGTAGAAGAAGCATTAGCACTACTAGATATTATCAGCAAATATCAAGCTCTTCATTACAGATGCTTCTGATACATTGCTTGTTAAAGAGATAGACTTGCTTACTCTGACAGTTTTTTAAACTGAATCTCCTTTTTCCTTCCATACATCTATCTTTGAGTTTTGAAATATGCTACCTTTTCATGAAGGCTTCCAGAGCTGAGATGACCTTGCCAAAGATCAAGAGGTGTGTCTGGAAGAATTATAATTTCTTGGTAGACGATTTATGTGATTGCTGTGTAAAAGAGTACTTGTTCGGTAGTGATTGATGACAACACTGGAAGAACTGACTGATCATTAGAAATATTTATATGGCAGGTCCTTTAAGGTAGTGGTAGGTGTGAAGGAAAGATTAGAAGCATACCAAGAAGACAACAGTTTTTCTGTGTATGGAACCAGAGTTTGTAGTTCTTCTGCAGTATCTTTAGTTACTTTCTTCCTGTTTGTCTAGTTTCACAGAAATACTTCTAGAAAATACTTCTAGAGCTCCCAAAATTAATAGTGCAGGAAATGCTTTTTACATATTTCAAAAGCAGTTAAGTTTCATTTTTGCAATTAACATCATAAATCACTGCTTCTAAAAATATTCTTGAGGATGGAGCATATTCATGAAGAGATATTAAGACAGATATATTGTTGATCACCTATTTCTCAAGGTTTGTGATACAAATGGACTTAAAAAGAATATGCATGCTTTGTTACTTGTGATTCTGGCAAATTCTTAGGCATCGGAGTTTTCTACTGCATTATTTACCAGGTTGTGCTGATACATTGAGGAGTAACCTTTAATAAGTGATATGCTAGTATTTTAGTTATTTATAGTCATTAAAAATAGATGGTCATTAAGGTAGTAATTTAAATACAAGTAGAGCTGGCATTATTCTCAGTTTCACCCCACCACATAACTCCATTAAAGAGAGTGATTCAGTTGAATTGCTCTTAAATTACTTAGATGCAAGTGAAAGCAGAATCTCTTAGCCTGCTGGTGTATGTAGTAACTGAAGATATACACTCAAACCCCCATTATACATATATTTATTTACAGTGAGAGTTCACAGATAGTATGAATAGCATTAGCACAGCTTGACAGAGGGCATTTAATATATCTAATTTATGAGAAATCTATCAATGAAAAACATTTGACTGATCTAAGCTTCCTCTTCTTTCTTTGTATTGCAGCATTATGAAAATTTTTACTTACACTACAATAATTTTATTAGATTTTTTTGAGCAATGGAACAGGTTACTCAGAGAGGTTGTGGAGTCTCCATCCTTGGAGATATTTAAAAGCTGTTCGGACATTGTCCTGGGCAGCAAGCTGTAGGTGGCCCTGTGTGAGCAGGAAGGTTAGACCTCAGCTATTGTGTGGTTCTGTGCTTTTGTGGAAAGAGCCTCTGAAACTTCTCCATATAAAATGCACTGTTGCAGATCTGATACTAGGTTGCATGTAACACAAAATACAAAATAGTAAGTGCTCATTAAGATGTACTGATTCCATTGTTTTGATGTACTGAAGTAAAGAATGAGCCATGTTTCTCAGGTTTATCTTGGCATATTTACATACACCAGTAACTGCCAGAACAGGTAGCTTTTTTAGCTCCTCAGAGGAAAAGTATTAAAGCTTCTTACAAACCTGAAGTTATCAATTCTCTCCTTCATGTGATATTTTATGGGAGTTAATTATTAGTTGCTTTTAATTATATTTCATAGCCTTTGTTCTGGAGACTATCCAAAGAGTAGATCATCATCATCATATGAAATTTAGTGAAACAGTTTCCAGGCATTATACTGTCCTCAGGACCATGTGAAACAATTGTTATTAAAATTAGCAAGATATTAGTATGCATATTTAGTTTATGAATAATAGGGGAGAAATGGCTGACATTATTCTATAGAGTGCTATTAATCTGATGAAAGTTTAGAGTTTGGTTTGGCTTTCACTGTAGCTCTTAATCACTTCAAAATTAAGAGCATGAGAAATGCAGTGTATCACTTCTGTTGCTCCATTTGCTGGCAGAAAACACAATGGCTTCTTGTCTTTCTGAATGTTTTTTAAGTTCTTGTGTAGGTGTAAAAAAAAGCTCGCCCTACCGCTTTGGAAGCAACTGTTGTGCAGGATTTGTCCTCAGAACACTGCTTCTCAGCTGAGTGATTCAAGCAGTTGAGGTGAAATAAAACCGGTACAGGTTCTCACAGGCCCGTGACATGAGAGAGGCACGACTGGAACAGGTAGGTAAGTCCTTAAGCTGCTAGACCATGCTAAAATCCTTGGTCACCCATTGTTGCTTGTGCAAAGCTACCATGACTATATTATAACATTTCGTGTTGGAGGCACCTTGCAGATGCAATCAAATATGTACAAAGGCATGAAATGTGTACGTAGATAGAGACAGATATAATTATAGATTACTTTAAGCCTCTCAGGAACCATTTACAATTTCATAACAATTTTTTTGTAAGTATTTGAAAATCTTATTGCTTGAAGAAGCAGCTGTGCAAAGAACCAGAATAACTGACTTCAGAGATTGATCCCACAAACTTGCTGAATTAATAATTTTAGTTTCCTGAACTGTCCCATTGCTGGCTTTGTGTAAATTTGTGCTGTAATGGAAAATGTTGTAATACTTTTAATGTTATAGTGCAATTGGAAACAAAATAATGCAAAAACATTTTAAAACAATTATCCATGATTTCCAAAATTATAGCTTACATATTTATGCTCTACCTGAGGTCAGCAATACATTCCACTACAGCAAAATTCATCAGCTCAGGACCTTTCTGGTGAACAAGAAGAAATAATTACTTGGAGTTCACAAAGGAATCTGATTCTGGAAAAAAAAAATTCTGCTACAGAAAGCTCTTTAGAAATACTTAAATGTGCAGGTATCAGTCAAGGCAACATACTACCAAACGTGTAATATAAACATATCAGAAATACCATTGGAACACAAATGGAAAATATTTCAATCAAATTGTAGGTATAAGTACACATATAGTTAAAAGTTCCATAAGACAGAAATATGCAATAAGCATCGAAGCAGAAGCTGTATTGTAAGAAAAGCTAAAATTTTTTGCTCATGTTAAAGTGCATTCAGTGTAACCACTAGTAGGACCAAATACTTTTGTTTGGCTTCTGCACTACTTCAGTATACCATATCATAATCTATCTATCTATATAGATATATATATATAAAGACAATTTGACAGAGTTGTCTCATTTAAACACATTTTAGTATAAATACCTGAGACCTCGGCCAAGGTCAACTGCATGAGGTTCAACGAGGCCAAGTGCTGGGTCCTGCACTTGGGTCACAGCAACCCCAGGCAGTGCTCCAGGCTTGGGGAGGAGTGGCTGGGAAGGTGGCCGGGGGGAAAAGACCCGGGGGGGACTGAACATGAGCCAGCAGTGTGCCCAGGTGGCCAAGAAGGCCAATGGCATCCTGGCCTGTATCTGAAACAGTGTGACCAGCAGGAGTAGGGAAGTGATTGTGCCCCTGGGCTCAAGCACTGGTGAGGCCACAGATTGAGCACTGGATTCAGTTTTGGGCACCACAGTATAAGAAAGGCATTGAGGTGCCTTTTTTTTTTTTTTTTTTTTTTTTTTTTTTTTTTTTTTTTTTTTTTTCCCAGAGAAAGGCAACAAAGCTGGTGAAGGGTCTGGGGAAAATGTCTTATGAGGACTGGCTGAGGGAACTGGAATTGTTTAGTCTGGAGGGGAGGAGGCTGAAGGGAGACCGTATCTCTCTCTACCAGCTACCTGAATGGAGGTTGTAGTGGGGTGGGTGTTGGTCTCTTCTCCCAGGTTACTAGCTACAATAGGACAAGAGGAAATGAACGCAAGTTGTGCCAAGGAAGGTTAAGATTAGGTATTAGGAAGAATTTCTTTCCTGAAAGAGTGGTGAGGCATTGGAACAGGCTGCCCTGGGAGGTGATGAAGTCACCATGCCTGGAGGTGTTCAAAAAACGTGTAGATGTGGCACTTGGGGACATGGTTTAATGGTCATAGTAGTATTGGGTGATGGTTGGACTTGATGGTCTTAGAGGTCCTTTCCAACCTTAATGATTCTGTGAGTCTATGATTCTAATGAAAGGTCCAATCTACCAAACTCCATCACTTAAACCAAGCACCTCTAGCTCTATTTATGCAAGTCTGTGACTTTAAAACTTTAACAGACTTTTTCTTAGTAAATCTCACTGAGATTAAAAGCTTCTAGCATTGTTCGTACATGTTCAGAAAATAATCTAAACAAAATAGACACTATTTTTTCCTTCAGAAAAATGAAACAAAAATAGGCTTTATAACAGGCCTTTAATATAGCAACCATGAGCCTCAATTTAGCCACCAATGTTCATTGCAGTCTGGCATTTTGTTATTCATGCTAGCTTTTTAACAAATTTGTCATTTTATTTCTTACACAAGTAACATTTTAAGAGTTAAAACTATTCAGCTTCTCTCTTTAGAACTGCTGTATTTTTTCATAGATTTTTTCCTCCGCGCTTTACTTTGTCAAACCATTCCTAGCCAAAGTCTCAAATTTAAAGAGCTGACTTTCAGGAATTTCAGCTGTTAGAAATTTATCTGGATTTAACATAGTTAGGCATGGTCTTAAACTATTTCCACTCAACTAAATGTATATGAGAGTGTCTCTGCTTTTCTCCTTCAAATCCAAACTAACATTTTGCACTAACAAGCTCATGAAAAAAACATTACAGTGCTAGTTTCTCAGTTACTGTTATTCTACCTTTTGTTTTTTAGTGATCTAGACATGGATCTCAGAGGTTTCTCTCTTTTGACTGTGACAACATCTCACCTTTTTGCTTTGTTTACCTCTTTCTGTCTATACTGTTTCCTGCTTCTCTGTTTTGGAATCTTCGTATGTATTTTTTGGGACAGGATGGTTTCCCAGCAATTTTTATCTGCTGTCAAAAAGTGATTCACCATTTTTTTGCCTAGTTTAGGGCAATCCATAAAGATTTCAGAATCTTTTTGCGCCCAATAAATGTAATAGTGAATATAACATGGATTTAGATCCATATTATTGAGTAACATCTTTCTGAATAGAAAACCAGCTAATCAGAGTTAGTCTCATCATTTCAATATTACAAGGAACAGTTCTTACAAACTCAGGTCATCGTCCTAAGGGTTCATGATAGTTTAAAGTAATAGTTTTTGCTTAATTATAATCATCCTTTCATGAGCAGAATCTCATTTATGTTAGTAGTCAAACGTTGATTTTAATTTGGAAAGTTCATTGCAAGTAAGTTGTGTTCTCTTGATTTAGGTAATTATACTCACTTAGTGAGTTAATGACAAGGACTGCTCAGGCTTTTTAAAAACCTAGCTCTCTGTAGAACAGTTATTAAAAGGAGCGAAGAGTATGCAGTTCTCTTTGATCACTTTAATGAACCTCAGTGTTTTTATTGTCTATTCACTTATATGCAAAGTGTAGTGCAACTGTGTATTAGCCACTAATTAGATTTTTATTCAAGAAAAAAATAGCACAAAAGCAACCTATGTCATAATTAAGATTTTGAACAATATTGTTTCTAATGGTTATCAAAGAACAAGACAGATCCCTTTTAATTACCTTTAAAATGCATAAGCCTTATTGCAGAGCTTTTGCTTTTGGTTGTTTTTATGTTTATAGGGACTTAACGTTTTGTCAAAAAGATGAAGTAGAGTGTAGCCAGACAGTTGTCACAACCTTTGCCAGCCCATGGGCAGCAACAGAAAGGGGAAAACATTGTGAGAACATGAAATTTTTATCTCCTTGTTGGTCTCAGTTGCAACATTTACATTTACGTTTCCTGCAGCAGAAGTAACAGCATTCTAATAAACCTCTCAGGCAATGAATGGCCAGTGGCTACAAGCAAGGACCGCAGCTGTTGAATCATGTTATGCTTAGGTGGATCATATTTAGATAATCCTTTACCACTTTCATTCTGTATATTTGTGGGACATAACATTGTAATATGCATGAGCGAAAATGCTCTCATTGTAATTCCATTCTCAATGCAGGTCCATTATTTCCAGCAAATGATAACACAGGGCAGGAGATGGTATGTTCAGTACTGTGATAGCTGCACTGTTCATGGTGCATTTCTTCATGGGCAAAATAATAAAAAAACGAGGCAAACATGCCTCTGACAGAGATATTCAGGAGGTGGGGTGAATATCTGAAGAGTAATCTTCAATCCAAAGGATGAAGACACAGAGACACAATTAAAAAGCACACATGCAAGAAGAAAGTATGTGAAATAGCTTCTTATGCAGGGACATTGTGCATGAAAGTAGCCCACCTGATTTGAAACTGTAAGAAACAAAAAGAAAGGTCATAGGAATGGGCTGTGTAAATTAATAGAAATCACAAAGGGAACCTAAGTATCACCCAAACCCTAGTGAGAATAAAAGCATTGAAAAGAGTACAAAATATTTAGGTGACGCAAAAAGCTTATGGACTTATATGTGACTTCAAATATAAATAAATATCTATTTTTCTATATTTTAAAATAAAATCTGAACTTCCTATTTTAATGCAAGTGTTTCCCATTCCTTTATGAAATTCATAGGAGAATGAGATTTTTTTTTGTATATGTACTTGAAATTAGTGTACAGGAACTGATATTTGGTTACTTGGAAGAAGCTCATTGACAACTGGAGGGACAAACTGAGGGTGATACTTAATCTCCGAAATGGGAGAGACATGAGGAATTTGGGTTAATTTTCCACTTTTTATAGCTCTAGCTTTTCATTACCCCAGATCCTTAATGCCACATAGCCCTTGAAAATAGTGTTCCACTCAAATACAGGCAATAGCATTACAGATGCTATCTAAGAACAACTCAGATCATAATGAGATCCTCCAATGAAAGTTGCTCTATACAAATGAAATAAATTACTGCCTTCAAATACTAAAGCTAGAAGGACTTAATGCCGTTCAGAATAGTATTCATTTCTGCTTAGATTTCCCTTTAGACTTGTTGACTGACGCATGCTGTTCAGTGGCTACTTCCCTGCAGGCAGGAGCAGTGCTGCAGATCCAGGGATGTGAGGCAGCCAAACACCATCACCTGGGTGGCTGTGCTCCATCACCAAAGTATTTTTCAATAATCTAGAATAATGCATATAATTTTTACAGAGACGCAATCCCTTTGTGTGCTGCTTATTGATATTTTTCTGTTTCATGCTTATCTCCTGATAATTTCAGTACTTTCTTCAGCAAGTGACCTGAATACGCTGAGGGCACAGATGTTAGTTAGATGTATTAATCTGAGAAGCAATTGCTTTGGTCTCTGCATTAACATTAGAGGAATAACGTTCCAGCTTAACTTTGGTTAAATAAAAACCTCTAATAGTGTTTTATGTGGCTTTATCAAACATACCTTTTTTTTTTTTTTCTTTTTTTGGGAGGGTGGTTCTTTGGTTTTTTTTTGCCCTTTTCACATATGCAGCACCTTTGCTTAACTAAAGACATAATTTTATCAGTTAATGTCATGTCAGCAATTGTACCCAAAGTTTTTTGGAAGAGGTCATTAGATGGGTGTTGGAAGTGACACTTTGCTCTCATTAGCCCCGTGCGACTGCTGAATCTCAGAACACATCATCTTCTTGTGAAGCTCCTGCCTCAGAACCTTGACTTAGGGCTAAACGATCATATAGTTATAGATTTCATGTTGCCTCTTTTGATCCCTCCACTGACTCTTCTACAGGAAAACAAATGCTACAAAGAAATCTGCTCCATTTGTCACTACACTTTTCTGTTCCCATGCAGAGCTCATTGTAATTGGGATTTCTTCCACTTGTTTCTTTATCTAATACGATTGGCTTCACTGGAACACTTTCCATTGGCTTGTGTGGATTTTGATCATGCAAACAGAGGTCAATGTGTTACCAGGAATAATAATACTGTATACTGATATCTTGAAAGCCTTCCTAGAACTTCATATATACCACATGCATTTTTTCTAAAGGAAATTCTTTTGTTAATTGCTCCTAGTCTCACACATGTTTATGGTGCTTTCGTACAGTTCATCATACAATGGGCTTCTGTCCACTCAGGTGCTGAGCAATGTCTAGCCCATACCCCTCCCAAAGCTGGGACATAAATAGTGAAAGGAATATTGGAAGCGAGAAGAGACAGAGGACAGCAGCAGCTGGAGGATGGAATGAAGCTAGCAGCACACTCTGGGCACAGCAGCAGTCATGCAGAATCGGAATGCTTTGTCTTTTCTGGCACTTCCAGCTTTCGCCTGCTAGCTGCTCTCCTAAGTTTCCCCAAGATTCACCAGACAAGATGCACAGTAAAGTACTCAACTGCAATCTGGGGAGCTGGGGAGCACATACTCAGTTTAGTGCAATCAGCTCTCAGGAGCCACCCCTGCTCTTAGCGCATTGTTGACAAACTAAGTTGTTACTCTATCAGGTCTAGTATGCCAACATGGCATTAATTCTCTAACCTTCAGAAATTAGAAAAGGTAGCAATTATACCCCTAAAAGTCACTTCTGAATTGACTAATTAATCATTCATTGCCCATGGCACTAATAAGTCATTAGTTGTGTAGTGGCTCATTATAAAGTGCAATATGTAGAAGGGCTCATTTATGCAACTCCTTGCTGAATGTTGATTAGGTTATTTATAGATAATACGTGCTTGTTATGATCAATTATGATTTACACCATGGTGAATGTGTTTTTTTTCTGTTGAAATGTAACAAGGTAAAGACTCTGTTAAAGGATCTTTACAATTAAGGTATTGTAAAAGAAGCTGTTAATACAGTATCTCTTTCAGTACCTTATCCTCCAGAGAGAGAGGGATCTTATGTCTTGCTACATTGGAATCTGTTTCCATTTGCTCTTTAGTTTAGTTTTTCAATTGCTGTTCTGTCTCCTTGAGTTATTCATGCTTCCTGAATAACTCTGCAATATAAGGACTAAAGTAAAATTCGTGTTGTAAACAGACTTTAATGCATGATGGCAGTTAAGTAGCATTATTCCAGTTTTATATGCTAATGTTCTAAAGGCTTCAAAAATACAATATGAAGTCAGAGCTATTGGATATGTTAACCTGTGTTTTGAAAACACTGTCTGAATTTAAAAGAGGCATAATTACCCCAAAGGAAGAGAGGGAGAGGGAGAAAAAGAGGGTAGCAGGAATATGTGTCAATGTTTGCTAATTTAGAGCCACTGAAGTAATTTTGTAATTGTTCCTTTTTGATTTTTGCCTCAAGAAAAGAATTTATGACCAAACAATTAAAAACATGTGTTTCTCTCTAAGAAGAACATAAGTAAAATGTAAAAACACATCAACTCTTCTTTACTTTAAAAAACCTGCAGTAGATTTTATCCTAATACACATAAACAAAAATCCCCTATCCCTACTGGATTAGATCATCTCTAAGGACAGCACTCAGCTTCAGCCAAAAATGCAGTCCTGCTAACTAGCTGCAATGGAAAACCTTATTTGATATATCCCAGTCTCTTGTGGTTGCCAGCCTTCCTCACCCAGGCTTCCACAGAGAAGAAAGAAGGGCTGGCAAGAGTGGAGAGAAGGTGGCAGTCTGAAGTTGTCATTCTAGAAGAAAAAAAAAAGGGGGGGGCGTGGGAGGGGCCAGAGGGGAAATAGAGTGGGAGTAGAGGGAAAAAATCCCCAACTGTTCTTGTAGAGAGCAAACTGCAAATTGGGAAAATATCTAGAAGGCAAATAGGAGAAAAAAGACTGGCCCAGAAATGGCATGCAACACCTCTAAGCAGAGAAACAGATTGGAGAAATCAAGGATGATGTTTAATACATTTGGGACTACATCTCTCGTTTTCATTGTCTTTGCCATGCTCATATCAGAACTGTGTCACCTTGAGAGATTTGAGCCACTGGAGATCTGCCTGGGACTTGCTAATATGTATCTGTCCAGCAACGGAGAGGAAGAGTTTATGGTGCCTCTCTTGCAGAGAAAAGAAGGTAAAGTAGATCTGAGGAAGGAATTCCCAGATACAGCAGAAGAGTGTGTTAGCTTTGGACATTTGCTGTCCTAGAAGACAATTGCCAGGATTATATATGGCTGTGTAAAAAAGGGTTATGTTCTTAAATAAAGCTGGCAGATAGCAAGGGTTCTTTGGTCCTTTTCCAGCAAAGTGAGGCTGTATCCGGGGATAGCACTTCCAGAAATAAGAAACTGGACATGGTTCTGCTTTTTTTCCACAAGTGCAACATCACACTATGGAGACCCTGTAGAGATCTCTCTTGAAGGGTAAAAATTACCTGAGCAAGGGATAAGGAGTCACTCAAATTTCATGTTCTATAAGGCCAGGTAAGTGAATCAAACAAGTACGGCAGATGAGTAAGTCACACCCTGGTAGCCATATTCTCTTTACTTAAAGTAATGGGGGAACAAACTGCTGTTTTTAATATCAGCATCACTTTACAACAAGTTCCTATATGCCCTGTGACTGCTAATACAAGTTCAAGACAGCTGTTGACAGCTTTTTTTGCTGCTCATGTAATGTAAAAGCCCTAGTTTCTATGAATCAGTATCCTACAATTTGTTCAGAACCACCAAAGCCCTCCATTCTGTAGAGGAATTGGCTGGAAATTCAGTCAGGAAGAGCTTGCTGCAGGCAGAGTCCAACAAAGTATTAAACACATGCTTAAATCTACCCAAAAAAATAGAAGGTCTTAAGCATGGAAGAAACATTTAACAGCAAAGTAATGCAGGGGAATTACCAGCAATTAGTCACAGGTTTATGATATACAAGTATCAGGACCTGAGTTTGTTTCTGAGTTATCCCATTGAAAGGAAGATATAATTTGATAATTATGTAGCAGTCAGCCTCAAACTCTCTCTTGATTGTAGAAATGCTCCTGTGAGCATTTTTATATGAGTTAATAAAAGAATTAATATTTCAATGGTCTGTATAGAAACTAAATCAAAAGTATTATTTAAAAATCAAAGGAAAAATATGTCCTAATCCAGTTGAATTAAACTCAGTTGGAACCTATTCAGTCACCTTCATAACTATTTAAAATGGTGATTGTGCAATACTTGTGCGATCAAAGTTAATGTAATATTTATGCAATCAAAGTTAATGTTAAGACATATAATGATTTTACAAGATGAGCTGTGAATATAAATGACAAATTAACATAATTATTAAAGATCATAATATTTGCATGGAGAAAAAATATTTTTTTTCAGATTTAATGGTTTGTCTCATTATCTCTAAGAGGTTTCTATGTATTATTTATTTTATAAGAAAGCTTCCATATGCCAGCTTATGATTTGACCTTCTTGAGTGATTTTTTGAAGCATCAGCAGTAAAAGAGGGGTGGGTTTATTTTTAATAGGATGGTATTTAAATACATGGACAATTCTGTCTTCAGTGGCTTCTACTCATGTCTTGAGACCGATCCACCTTGGTCATTGTCTTGAACAGAAACACATCAGGCCTCTTAATTGTCCTCTTGCCTTTTAAGTTGATATTCTATTGACCCATTTTATGGAATTGCCTTGTCTGAGTGTAAAAACAGAGAGAAAAAGCCTGAGGGAGATGCATGCAGTTTCCCCAGAGCTGAGATCCATGGTGGGACTTCCTCTCTCCACATTCTGGGCAGGCTCTTGCTCAGCCCCTGAGACAGCAGCCATCGAGCAGGGCCCTGCTCCTCCCATCAGGGCCTGGCACAGGTGTCTCTTGTCACATAGCAATAAAGAAGCAATGTCATTGTGCCCAGCTTGTCACACCTGCAGAAAGGGGGAGGCGTTTTCAACATCACTCTCTCTTGTCTTGCACTCAACTGCCAAAGAAATATAATCGAGCTTTGCTTGGTTTTGAAATACAAGCTCTGGAGAAGACACAAAGATGAAATTTCACCAAATCCTACACTTCACAAATATTTTGCATTTTAAACTTGGATATGATGTTCAGAATATCAGAAAACTAAGGCTTTGCCTCCCTTTTTGAGAAGGCCACAAACTGTTTATCCATTCTCAATGAGTGTCTGTAGAAGAACACTTTTAATTTCTTCATTATTTCTATTACCTATGCTCTAGCTCCTTCTAACCGTCTTTTGCATTTTCCCAAAAGCCCACTTCTTAAAAATCCCAAATATCCTCCACCTATACTAGAATTATTTAGATATGAGGTCTCTCTAAACCTCACCAAATATCAAAGAAAGAGACATTTGCCTGAGTTGTTGTGAGCTTAACCATTCAATACAAAGAGGATCTCTCCTCATGATTCTGTATCAACTGACAGAAACAATTACTAGCTGTGAATATTTCTAATCAAAATTTGTGTAGAACAGCGGTGACATTGGGAGTGGAGTAAGCGACAGCCCTCAAACACAGTGGCTTTTGAAATATGCTCCCAATTTTATGTTTAGTTAACAAACCCTTAACAGATTAGTTTCAAGGAAGCTGACTCCATAAATGTTGGCATATTTAAACATATATGTTTAATAATGGTAAGGGTGAAATGGGCTTCTTAAACTCTCTGGAGTTTGTTGATGTGTTTCATACATATACATAGCTATGTGCACAGACAGAACACAGATGATATTTTCTCATAATTTGTACCAATGATACTACCAGTAAGCCTTGTGCACCTGCATGTGTAATGATACTGTGTGTATATTACAGTGTTATACCAACACCAGCTCTACTGTGCTCAGATAATAAAAAATAATGAAGCTGTTCTATAACTGTGTAATTTATGAACACTATAGTTATTTTAAGAGATTATCTTTGTTCTCATGCAAATTATTTATTTTGTGCCTACTTATAGTGTAACCTTTGAAATTAAATGGAAATCATGGAATGCCTTAAAGCCTGGCTATCATGTACCAG
Organism: Merops nubicus; assembly: GCF_000691845.1. Taxonomy (NCBI): domain Eukaryota; kingdom Metazoa; phylum Chordata; class Aves; order Coraciiformes; family Meropidae; genus Merops; species Merops nubicus. The sequence goes on along the minus strand of NW_008615648.1, from coordinate 11,186 downwards.
CTGTTTCAGTCAGCTGGCTTGTCAGTCAATACAGACTGCAAATCACAACTATATTTGACACTGATTGGGAGGCTATTTTGGGAATTGTGCCAGTGCAATGAACAAGTTGTACTGAAGAGATCATACCCTTTGTAACTGGTGAAATGAAGACCACAGAAATAACAGCTACACGATGACTTCTGTTTAAAAAAAAAGCGATAGCCAAAAAGGCTTCTAAGAAAAAAACCATAGCTGATTTGCATCCTATTTTTCTTTCCAAATGTTCTGTCTTACTGCTTTTCCTTTTCCCTCCCTCTCCCACTTACTTTCTTCAATCCTCTAAAAAAATTACTGCATTTTTGAGCTGTCTTGCAGCTCTTTCTGGCCAGCCACTGTCCTATAGCATGCCCACTAGACACTGCTCTGGCTTTCAGTCTTGTCTTCTTCCTTGTTAGCTGAAAGCTTCTGGCAAAAAAGGTTTATTTATTTATTCTTGGGGAAATCACAGGCTGCTCCTGTGTTTGACATCACTGTAGATTTTTAATATCAGATTGGAACCTTTGACAGTTTTAGCTGTTATTTCTTTCTTTTGACTAATATTAGGAAGTACACACTAAAATTCATTCATGTACAGACCTCTGTTAAGTTCTATTACCCTGGCCTAACTAGTTTTTACTGGAGAAAATGCACTGAGGAACTTCTTTTCAAATGAAAACATGAATCACATATATGTTTTTCACACACACACAGAGACACCCACCCTCTCCAGTTAAACTGTTCAATTTCTGCCTGGATTGCTAAAACACCCTTTTTCTATAGGATCGAAAGTGACAATGACTGTTACCATGTCATACTGTAGTCTGTTTCTGGGACAACACATTTCTGACCTGCATAAACTTAACATCTGTCTAGTGTTAGGGCTGTTCACATGCACACTGTCACCCAGACACATATATCCCTAACTGGTTCCCTCACACGCTCATCAGACTTTTCCAATATGCACTTTCATTATTTTATCCATAACCTAAAGGTACGTCCCATAAGTACCTGCCAACCCGCCTCACTGTTTTCCTTCAAATCACAAGTTCTGCCTTTCCTTTACATAACCCCTGACAAAAGTGTTGTCATTCATACTGTCTAATGTTACCTAGTTGTGCCTTTCCAGTCTCTGTCTGGCTAGTGCCAACGTGCTGTCTTAAATCTAAATTGCCTGCCTCTGCTCTTCTGTTTGCACAACACCTAGCGCAGTGGTCACAGGAACCCTGCTTATGTTGCTTTGAGATTTTATACTTAAAATAAACAAGAAAAATAATTTAAAAGTACTTAGTACCTAGATTATTTTGCTAATAAAGGAAACAGAAGGAGATATTATTGAAATAACACTGCTTTCTCTTTAAATGTTATGATCTTTCCTTTCTGGGCTTGTCTGAAGAAAATATCATTTTACCTTGAAGTAAGTGAAATATTTTCCTTGATAAGTTTGTCTATAGATAGGATTTACCATAAAAAAAAAAAAAATCCTAATTAAATACTTCTATCTTCAGATTTTAATTCAAAATTTAGAATAGCATTTTGGAGGGAATGAAATATAACATAGCACATGCTCTTTGATCTCTCTTTCCTCTCGGAGGGAAACAGTAGGGAAGGGGTAGAAGAGTATTCACTGTGCAAATGTGCGTGCCTTCCTCAGTTCAAGAATTTCGTGCACTGAATCTCTGCTCCACATCTCTTCCTGTTCATGGCACTTACCCAAGCTGCTTTCCTCATTGCTGAACTTGTAATGCTCTCTCACCTTGGCATGGTTTCAACTATGTCAGTTAAATCAGAAAGAGGGAAAGTCAGGCCAACAGCAAAACCACCTTTCCTGGAGAGATATGATGGTGACCCAGAAATAATACTGAGCAGCCAGAACATCATTGCTACATGCAATATGGTTTTAATAGAGGAAGAATGATGTAGTGGTATCTGTGCATATTCAGTCATCATTGTGTTTCCTGCTGTCATAGTGTGTGCTTACTAGAAAGATTTAAATAAGGAAAAGCAAAAATAATGTGCAGTATATGAAATGTTCTGCTTGCTACTCTGTAATACAGTGTAGTGCAACATTTAATCATTGACAACCATCATTCTTTTATTATTAATAATCCATATGGAAAGTACATTGCTTGCAGTAGAATTTTTACAGACTTATTTTAACCATGCATTTTCATACATCTGGGTATATTAATAACGATAATGCTTTCCTCTGCAGAAATGCAAATATTGAAGCATATTATAGTCAAGCCTTTTACAACAAAAGTTCAGAAGAAGTTCAGGAAGTAAGGGACATGCCTTCATATTAAGGTTTTGCTTAAACAAAGTTCTTCAAATTGGCAACAAATTTCTTCTGGAATTTCTTTTTTTTTTTTTTTACTTTCTTATTCTCACAATTTTACAAGGTATCAACAGGCTTTTCATCCAATCTGTTAGAGATATAAAAAACACAGAAATTGCTTCAAATCTTGAAGGTAACAAACATGAGGTAAGAAAGACAGAAACTTACCCAGTAAGCAAAGAATCATTTTCTTCTTTTCTGTCCAGATGGTATTTGATAGTATTTCAAAAGCATTCATTTTTGGCCTATTTTTGGTGACATAAGCTCAGCTATCGAATTCTATGAAAGCGCCCATTGCACAGTGATTTTGAAAATCCTAACAAAGGTGCAAAGGAAAAAATAAAAATTACCCAAGTCCAAGCTCAGCATGAGTTAATTGGTTATTTTATTTGTGTCTTCTAAAAGCCAACAACTCAAATTTTTATGCTAATCAGAAAATTCATTTTCCCATTTATTAAAATATTAACCTACACTAAACTGAAATTGCTAATGAAAATTTTGGGGTTTGAGTATCCATGTTGTCAGCACTAATATGGAAAGAGATTACACCATTCTGTTCTTATAGAAGTCTGAGTGCAAGTCATTTATGTAAATACATAATGGAATGTGCTTGTTCATCACAGTCAATGTGCAGAAGTGGCAAATGCCAAGTCCTTCCTAAAGATGGTTGTTATTTCTTCATTATTCAGAAATTGTGGACCACAGTTAAGATATAGCTGATAATGTTTGTGTGTTAACATCATGCCTTATTTATTACACATAGTTTTCATTTAATGTACCCAGCAAGAAAAGCAAATGCTTTAATTTTCTTTGAAAGCTCCATCTTTGATAGGACAGCGTAACACATTCTAATTGCAATGTGCATAAATTGATAAACATGTTGCTTTGGGATTTTCATGTCACAGGTTGAAATGAAGTGTGTACCTGTTCTGTATACTCATGCAGTTTAATTTGGATCTGAATAGTAAGAATATATTTAATAGTCTGCTTCAATCATTCTATGTCGTTATGTATTACAAAAGATCTCAGAATTTGTCAAATACATTCATTAAACATGACACTTGCAAGGACGGAGTAGGCTTTTTCTTGTACTAGTTCTCCACTGGGAACAGCATATTTCATGGTGAATTTTTCTTGATAAAGTGATTGCAGTGTTGAGCTATTTTAATATATATTTCTCATTTTTCTACAGTGCTTAAAATGATTGGAGACTAATGCAAATGTCACTCCCCATAAAACTGAAGTTTTAATGAGAGGAAGTTAACTGGTTCAGTATTGTTAATAAAATAATTTTAAAAGCTTTTAAGATGCTGATTCAAAAATTCTTCCATTAAAAAGAGTCTATTTAAAATACATAGCTCTAATTTTCCTACATGAGATTTCTAAATTGTATAAGTATACTCTCTAGAACATCTAGAATTTCACCATCTTTGGAAAAAAAACAAAAGGCAAAAAAGAACGTGTTTATTTAGGCTATACTTACAATATTTTGCTTTGCTTCTGTCAAAGTACATATGTCTAACATACATAGTGTATAATAAAAATGAATATTAATAGATATTTTTATAAGCTATGCATACATTGTACCAAGTCTAATTAATGAGTTTTAAAATATTTTCACTTATCTTTTTTTTCTTTAGTAGTATGGTGTTTACTCTAGGACATTATTAGTGGACAAAATGCACCAATGTAGTGAAAGCTTGTTGCATAATCGTTAAGAAGTTTGTTATTTCAGAAATCACACCACGGGGGGAGGGAGTACATACTGGGGTGCCTTCATTGTGTTCTTTATTGGTTCTTTTTAACATAAGACTATATGGGGTTTATAGCCTTCAGAAGATTGATTTTGTATGATTGGCTATCATGCTGTTTAATGCCCCTTTAGTCATCAGACCTTATCTGAGAGAAAGAAGATAAATGAGAGAAATAAGCATGAATGATGAGAGAGGAAAGTTCCACAAGAATATTTCCAACGGATGACATATTGTATTCAGAGTCTGTGTTTAACTAACAGGCTGGGTTTGTGCAAAAACCTGCATCTGTTTAACATCCCCAAATTCTCAACACTTTCTGGTGAGCATACGGATTCTCCCTGGTAATCAATATAGCATTGAGAAATAATGCCCTAGCAAGGACACCTAACTAACAGTTCAGGACTGTTAGAGAATGTGACTCCTTCTATAATAGCTGGTAACGTGGGTATCTGGAGGCCAAGAATGATGTTTAACAAAACAGACTAACTTTTTATGGCTTTTCCTCTAGTACAGGCATCTCTTAATTGTACAGGAAAAAACCCAATTATTAATAACTAATGATAAGAACTAATCAAGTAATATATTAATTAATTTCATTCCATTTCCCATGGTAATATCTCCAGCTCATTTATATTTGATTTACATGAAGTATAAATGAACCTTAAGGGCTGTATTAATTAAATAACATGAGCAACTCAAAAAAATCAGAAACAAAGAAACTAAGTACTTTATAATTACCAGTAAGAAGGGACTTCGTCTCACTCTTTTTCTAATTCATCTCATAATGTGAGGTTTCTGTGCATTTGGGGCTAGGACACCAAAGTGACAGTTAGACACATAAATTCAAAATTTGTATCCTCTAATCCTATGATCTCACTTCTGAAGTATTTTAAGTCCTACCAAGAAAGTTCTGCAGAACCTTTAGTTCCATTGTTGGGCAGGTCATAAAATCAATGAACACCTTGATATTCAATAACTATGCCCAGAAATATTTATATACTGCAAGATCCCTCCTGGCTCTTCCACCAGCATAGTGTCATCAGGGCCATGGCCATGCTGTCTTCCCCTCCCCAACCCTTCTCATAGGTAGAATATTTTCCTAGTAATTGGAATATCTTGTCTCAAACCCTTGCTTAGCCCAAGCAGGGAGAACACCCAAACCAAGCCCTCCCCCTCAATCTCAGTTACTCTATACGCTCTGAGCTAAAAAGCAATAGAAGATGGTGCTTCCAGTTTTAATTTTAAAATGTTATTAATATAAGTAATTTAAAATGTTAATAATATTAGTAATAAAACTTATTACTAATCAAATAGATTTTTGCAGTGTTTTAAGGATGATCCAACCCAGCAATGGTTGTGAGATAGCCCCTTGTCTGTATTTCCACTGAGGCTGATGCCAGGCAATTGGCACCAAAACTATTGAAACAAGCCATGTGTACGGCCAGTCACAGAAACATGGCTGCCTAGGAGTTTTGCTAGTAGATGCTTAAGTGTCAGAGCTGGAAGAGGGTTTTTAAGGTATACACTTTATACCCAGTTGTCAAAATGACATTTGGCACCTAAGCTGCTGTGCAGTCTTAACCCTAAAGCTCTAATCTTAAAATGAATTCATTTTCCCATGTTGCTGTAAGTTCTTTAGGCATGCAAACAGGTAATAAAGGAAGCAACTGAATTGTCAGTATACTAAAGTCTTGGTTTTTTTCTCTTTAAAGCCCATTAGACTCTGTTAAAAATCTCCCTATGTCAAAAGGAATTGTTGGTCTCAATTAGCACTGCTTCTTTTCTCTTTTAAATCATCATGCCTGCTCCCTCTGGATTTAGGTGTTTGCAACAGGGATATACAAAGGAAATTACTCTAATTCCTTTGTAGAATTGTTGTGTACAATTCTCACTGGCGTAAGACAAGACTCATGAGTTGCTGTCTCAGGTAAGAAGCCTTTCCATAGTATTTCTTCTTCATGAAGAAGCATCCACAACCAAAGTTCTTAGGGCCTTCCTGGAATCAAGATTTCTGAAAGCTCACATTCTACAGTCTACGTTTGCCTTCTTAGGTGACTTAAAATGATTCTGAAAACAAAAAGCGGATCTACAGTCCCAGCCGAATTCATCTTATATGAAATACAAGTAATCTGTTAGAATACTGTCATATTTTAAGGGGAAAAGAATATAATTTAGGTCATGTTTCATTCATTTTATGTCAGTCTTAGGGAGGAAACAAGTTAGCGCTAAGAGAAAGTATTAATAACCAGTGACTTCCTAGTGTTTTTAAAGTATTTGTAAGGATGTTTACACCCAAGAAAAAATTTTGCTGACTGAGTTAATGGTTTTGACTGCAAGTGTACAGCCATGCTTGAATAAGCATATGGTGCCCTATTTCTAGAAGATGCATGATGCAGGCACCGTCTTGCACGACTGTGACTGTGTTTATAATACTAAAAAATGCAGACCTATAACCATTCTCTGGCCTGAAGGTCTAAAGGCATAGCACAGCTCACATCCATATAACTATATTTTTTCCCTTATGCAGAAATACAGTGGTGGGAATAGTGTGTGGGATGCACCATTCCCTGTACTGTAGACTTGCACTGCCTGGGACTCCTTGCACGGGCACAGCCCAGAGCTGAACCCAGAACAATATTAACAGTTGGACAATACATATGACCTTGGGAAGCTTCAGCAGGGCCACCTCAAGGCCCTGTTTTACTCCCTAGTATAACAGTCACTCTAAGGCAAAATTTGTCCTGAAGCTGTGCAACAGTAATTCGCTTTTTATTTGGAAGGCTTGTTGCAATATATTTAAAGTCCTCAAACTTTACCAGATTCAAGTGATAACTTGGATTGTGTCACCAAATTTCACACCATTCATTTACCTGGGATTTTTTCAATGAGAAGTGTTTGCAAAATGGAATATTAGATTCTCGGGGCTTTGTGCATTGAGGTCTCAATGAAGCATTAGACACAGCTATGAACGGTATATATTTCTAGTTTTCAGTTTTTGATTGAAGTTAACTTTGTTGGTTGTCTCTCTGTTAAAACAAATAAATTCTCTGAAGCCTTACAAATTTCATAGACCTCAATAGAGAGTTAGCATGGTTCACCCTGGCAATGTTAACTCTATAGTGAAAAGAATATATTTCAATCTTACGAGTATAATAGATACTACTTCAAATTCTTGTGCATTTATGGTCTTCTCTAAAACCGTTTGTTCAATCAGGATCTCACTATAGTAGCTCTTTTTTCATGTGTTTTTTTTTTTGAAAGTGTTTAACCAAAAGAAGGCAGAATTTTAATCTCTAGTAAAGGAAGACAATTTTGTGAAGATGGGAGTTTTTTGCAGCCTCTTGTTTGTTAGTAATAAATAAGCACAAAGACTTCAGTAATAAAAGAAGTTCAACACATTTTGCCAGTGAAAATTTAAAAAATAAATAAATAAAAAGAGGATTTATGTTTTGGTGTATAGATTGATCCACACTTTGCCTTTATCCGAATACACCTCTTCACATGGTTATGATGGACCATTTGACTATTATAGTAAGAGTAGTTCAGCAATCAAACCTGTTATGCACAGCTGAGTTTAGTTATGAAGCATGGTAAATTCTAATAATTTTTCTACAGTAGAGTTAAATTCAGTGCAGCCTTGACCTTGACATGACAGCTACATGTTTGAACTGTTCCCCTCCATGTTGTTTGTGGCCAAAGAGGTATGAGATAGCTACAAACTGCCTAAGTCGTGACTTTTATATGCAAGCCCTGCCGAGTCTTTTCTGGATGTGTCTTTCAAAATTCATGGAATTCCTGGAGAAGGTCAATGTCCAGACATTTTTTTTGAAGATGTGCAGAGGAGGGAGAAGCCTTTGACAACTAGGCCATTTGGTCAAAGGTTAGAAATGTGTGCATTCCCGTAATGTGAGGGTTTCAATTAAGCATATGAATTAAAAGTCCTAAGTGGTTGGGGTGTCATGTACAGTCCACACAGAGAAGGAGTTGCCACTAAGAGCAGTATATAACTATATAGGTACATTCAGTCAGGATTAGGTTTTCTGTACATCAAAGTGAGCTGAATATGCTGGTGCGTCATAACTTGTGAGCTGCCTTCATCATGACATGATGCAACATTTTCACACATCTTTGACATTCCTGATACATTAGAATTAAGTGGTCTCTTGGATCTCTTTAAGTTCAGTGGCAGATTGGTGTTTTACTTGAATAAATAATTTCAGCCACTGTGGTGATCATAAATTTCCCAGATGTTCTGATAGTGTGATTTTTTCCCTCCAGAAGCAGATAAGCATTGCTGAGTGTATTCATTTTTGCTTCCTATTTTGAAGAGATATTTGGATATTTGGATGGCATAAAAGGAAAAAAAAATGATTCAACTATCTTTGTGGTGGGTCCTCACCCGTTTTCTACTGCTACTTGATGCTTAGATTTTATTAGTATATTAGTGTCATTGAATGCATATTTTAACAAGACATTGGAATGTCTCCTGAAAGTGAATTTCAGCTTGTATTATTGGCAATCTGTTATGTGTTGGCTGGTTCCACCAGTCATATGGTACTGTTTATGTTAAATCATATAGCTCTCTTGGAATCAGGGAACATGAAACAGGACTGCGTAACTATCAACAGGCAAACAGTAATTTAGTCTATATACTTCTGATTATTTTTTAATAACCAGAATTTTAAAACATATTGCAAAATAGATGTGCAATTTGCAAACAGTATTGAAAGCACAATGATGCGAATAAAATACTGGCAACTTCTACTACTACGTTGCAGGAAGTTTTAAAAATTTATCCATGGCATCAGCTGGTAAAATTCTTTAATTTCAGTGACTTCTTAATAAATCTTTGTACTCTCTTATCTGTATTTTTGATTACCTCAGAAATCAGGCTTAACTAGAAGAAAAGAAGGAATAAAATTCAGATTATAAAAAACATGTTAACTTCAGTGATGTGTATGTCTTAAATCATTAATCTTAATAAGGATAATATCTCAAATGAGTATATTAATATTCATTCTACACACACAATTTGAGAGACATGAGATCATGTCTAGAATATTATGGTTGTAAAACATTACTATATTGTCCCTACTCATACTTATTTTCTTATTAATATTTCATATTTATACACTGCAGCTTCTTGTACTTTTAATTTCATATTGTAGATATACTTTTACTAAAAATCTCCCTTTCATTGGCATTTGCCTCCTTCAAGTAACATAATTGCTATACAACACAAGTTTTTATACTCTTAAAATTAATTTGAAAAGCTTGATACTCCCTAAAAAAAATGCTTAGGAGTATGTTCTTAATTAAGAGATAATGTCAACGGAAATGAAAGTTGTCTTAGGTTAATGGTCTCCACCTGCCACATTAATGCTGAGGCAGAGCCAAGACATTTATTTTCAAAGCTGGAAACATTGATCTTATGACAGTGCTCTATTATGATGACTTCATTCCTATTATGTCAAGAAATTGATAAAGAGTTAACCATTTTATCAGATGAATTGCAGTGCAAGAGAGTGACAGATGTTCAGTGTAATAGTATCTATTTGCTTCATCCTATTTTGACCTTATTTATCCAATCAGGTGCTAGATTAAATTTTAGTCAGTCACACTCTTTGCAAATAGAACTCTTTATCATGATGGTAAGTGAAAGAAAAATGATTGTGGAATAAGACATGACAATATTGGTCATCTCTCTCTTATTATAAAGACATTCGGCCCTCTCACTGCAATATAAGAAGAATGTTTTAAGGCTTAGGATTCATTTTATGTGTGAAGTATCATTTACATATCTAATTTCCACAGCTGCATCGAATGTGTCAATTTTCTATGCATCAATGGAGCAGTCAAAGTATCAATATCATAATTAGAGACATAGTTTATCGTAGATGAATGATTAGCTTAAACTATTAACTTCAATAACATAACATTATACAATCAACAAATAGTTTAATGTTGCAATGTGTTCTAGAGATTATCACTATGATACTACAAACTAGAATGTCTTAAGTGAAACACCTAAAATGGCATCACTTAAAGCTTGGTTTTCACATATTTTAATTTTAATTTTTTTTTTTCTTCACATGTCCGCTTTACTGTAGGAGCTTCAGCTCCTACAATGAAATTATGAATTGGCAGCATTCCCAACATCCCACACCAAGTTTTAAATTCAGAGATGATGCTGTCCAGAAAACTTTATAAAGTAAGTATAGCTGTTGCAATTTTTTTTTCCCTTTTAACCCCTCAGGGGTAAGAGGTGATCTAATATACTGAAATTTTAAAATCACATTACATTGTTAGAAGCATGTTTCTATTTCCTCAAGGCATTCTTACTGAGATGTTAAATTCACTGTTAAATTTAGCCACTTGTTCTACATGGCGCATGGAGATGGAAGTGGCCATCAGGTCCTCAGAAACAGCATATTTAGAAAAGTACATTTTGAGCTGCTTTTTTAAGTGGACTAAACAAAGTAATCATTCTTGTACTTGGGTCAGTTAAATCTATGGATTTTATGAAGTTGCAAGAGAGTGTTTTCCTTGTTTATATAAGTATGTCTTAAATCAATATTTATCTTTATGGACTCTTCTAGTAACAATTCCTCTGATGCAAGTTTCATTTAGAAAAACGTAATAGTTTTGGCTTCTAATGAAGAAAATGATTGATTAAAAAAAAAATGTGAAGCTGCAAAGTAAAAATAAAAAGCAGGGTAAAATCTCCAGGAAAAAAAGTTAGATAAAGGTTTGTTTGGTTGGAAGAAAAATTAATATGAAATTAACTTACTTCATAATGCAGGAAAAAAAATCGAAAACAGCACTCAAACAAACAACATCAAAGCCATAGAAACAAATTTAAACTAGTTTAAAATTTTCTGTGCTATTTCTATGGTTTTTTTTAGTAAAATTTTAATGCAGTTAAAGTACACAGTATGAAATCCTGCTTCCATAATCTCAGAGTTTAGCCACTAAATTCTATAAAGCTTGAATTTAAAGGCGGATCAGAAGGCAAAGGCGCTTTTTGGGAAGCAAAAGTCTTTGGCAACTCAAATGGGATACACCCACGGGTACAGAGA
>NW_008615647.1:0-27082 GCF_000691845.1 Merops nubicus | reverse complement strand
CGCTGCGCCGGGGCCATTTCGCAGGCAGGATGCGCTGCCATCTCCCCTCGCTTGGGTGTCAAAAGTGATCGTTACTCACACCTCTAAATACCTGTCGGGGGCATGGGGCAGGTTTTGGGGCTCTTAGAGGGCAGGCAATGAGGCGACTGTAGCAAGAGACAGATTTTCATATACACCTGCTGAAGTGCTGTTAATGCTTCACACATGAGTTTGATACAGCAATGGAAAATCAATGCCAGGATCACACTTCCACCACACGTGCAATACCTTGTTGTGCACATCAGCAATTTCACTTCTTGGCTTCTAACTCAAGGCTCATGATGTTCCTCCTGCAGCTTTTTATCATTGTATATTTGTGATTTGCAAAAGCTGAGCCTCAAATAAAACAGGTTGGGGGTTTTTTCTTTTTTAATACAGCGCTCAAGTAAACGTAGTACATATGCAGTAATCTGAGCTGCAGAGGGCAAATTTACCAGGTACAGTGGGTGAAATTCTCTAGATGAACAGTCAGATTGACTGGTCCCTGTGGCTTCCTCTGTTGCAAAATCCACTAATCCTGGAGCAAGCTCTGTGCAGAGAGACTCCCAGAGCCCCTCACTTGTGATTTTTGACTTCACATCCTTCATCAGGAGCAGGAGGCACCAGCCCAGCTCTGGGCTATTGGCTGTGGCATGCTGGCAGCATTGCCAATGGGCGGCATGTCTCTGGGAAGCCCACGGCTCTTCCTTGCCAAACTAAGTGGAGAGGTTTGGCCAAATGGGCCTCACATCTGTTAACTTAATTTGACAACTGAAGGTCACCTTTGATAGTTCTTACAATGCACCATGCTATATCTGGTAAAAGTAATGAAGTCTTGGTTAATGCATCATTTAATGCTGTTAAATTTTTGCTGACACCGCCAGGCTGGCTTTGTTTTGTTCTTAAAAGCCTGAACAACTTGGGTTTGCTTCAGTGAAATAAATTAAATCCTGCTAGAATAAAATTTAAACATATATTCTGAAGCTGAAAAATAGCATTAAGTTAGGTCTTTTTGTTATAAACCATTACAGATAATTCTTGCACAAATATTCTCTCAAAAGAATATATAAATAGAAAATACATACTTAAAATACAACCACTCGGACATTCAGCAAAACAGATGCATTTGTGATTTTACATCATGTAACCTACAGCTGTTACATCTGAAGTGACGAACTTAGACCATCACTTACTGAAGCATCAAGGGTAACACTGCACGCAGATCTGTGCCTTGGCCAGTGTAACCACACGTCAGAGTTAGACCTGCTCAGATCCACAGCACGAGCTACCCCAGACCTTGGTCTGAAGGTGCTCTGTCCTTCTGTCTCAGCATGAAGTCTGCAGCTATTCCTTCCTGAGAGTTGCTGATAGCACCTCATTTTCTCCTAGAGCAAGGGGAGAAGCAAAACACTCCTGCTCCTCCTCAGAGGAAGCCAGGTACTTAGAAGCAAAGCATTCCAAAATGAAGTGTGCTTGAAGGAAGGGAGGCAGTGTGGGGAGCCCGAATACATCAGTCAGAGGCCACATACCAAGGGTGTCAAGAAAACAAGCAAGTGGAGAGGATTCTGCCTGTTTGAAACTCTTGGTCCTTACACAGTGGAGATCAACAACTTCCTGAAAATGCAGAGCACTTGTGTAGACAACATCAGGTGTAACACAGGAAAAAAAACATGCAGGAAGGCATCTCTCGGAGAGTGTTTAAGAGTAACTCATTTAGAACAGCACTGTACCACCAGCTCTCAAAAAAAAAAAAAAAAAAAAAAGAGGAAAATGGAAAAGGAGGAAAAAAGAGAGAAAATTAAAAAAAAGCAGGTCAAGTCTGGAAAAGCACTAAGAAGGTTTCAAAACAAAAGAGTAATGCCTCTAGGAATAAGGTGAGAATATAAGCTAAAGAATGAAGTCATGCTGTTTCTGCTGGTTGAAACTTCTGTCCCAGAGAAGGGGAAAATGCCTTAACCTTCAGAGTCCTGTGTGATCCCAAGGGAGGTTGGCTGTCCATGATTTGGGGCCGGTGTGCACTGTCAATATATGGTGGATCAGAATCCTGCTCCCATTACTGCCTAGTCAAGTCCTTTATCCTTCCTGTCAGAAAAAGGGGGTTCTGGAGCTGTAGCACCAGCCCTGTACCAAATGTGTGCACTAAGGAATCATTTTGCAGATACTGTTTTTCAGAACTGCCTGCAGATAAAAAGTGTGGGCTGAGGATATTCACTAAGTGGATCCATGGCTGATCATTCACATTTACCACTGTCTTCTGGACACATGCTTTTTAACAGGCTCATCGGATGGCACAGCAAATTTGTAAGTCAGTATTTCAGCTTTGTCACTTACAGCATGCAGCATCTTTTTATGCACCAGGAACATCTTTAATTTACATACTCAGGATCATCAAGCTCTTCAGGTGTGACCATGTTATAAAACCTACATGATTCTAGTACAGCTTTGTGTAAACATTATTTATTTATTTGCTCTACCAGCCTACATCAGCACAAAACAAAAGCAGAAAGAAATAGCACATGACTTTTCTTCAGCTTAAAGATCAGTCACAAGATCATAATCTTGTTCCTGCAAAGACAGAATAGGCTTGAAGCCCATATTTTATGCCTAAACATATCTGATTCTTGAAGTCTTTTTCCAGAGATTTACAATGCCAGATTATACTAGAATATGCTTGGACATCTGGAATGGCATAATCTGGGATGATGGAGGTCTGTAAGCTTTGTATAAAGCAAAGGTGTCAAAGGTGTTTCAAAAAACACAGCAGTTAGTGTTGATGATTCTTTTCCAGGAAAACCAGAACTTAGAGCTTTCTGTGTGGCGCACCCAAACTGCAACTGAAGCCTCAAAGCAAACACAAGCAACACTACAATACAATTACAATTATATTGCATTGCAACACTAGAGCAAATATGATGATGAAATCATTTTACATATCTATCCATACAAGATATCACAGTGATCAATTCACATACTCAATTCTGAAATAAGATTCCTGTGCAACTAGTTGGCTTTGTTGCAATCTTGTGTACCATCTAAAGATGTCTCCACCTATGCAGCCAGCCAGCTGAAATAGGCTGTTACACAACTCATTGCATGTCCCAGTTAGGCCCTAAAACTGGTTCTACTCAGCTCTGAAGATCACACTTCTATTGAGATCAGTAATTTACTACTTGTGATTTGTGCTTACAGCTTCTGGTAACGTCCTGTACCTTCAAGGCCATGCTGTTACCATGTTCTTGTGGACTTGGTGGCCTCTGCTATAATTTCCTGCTTTTCTTTAGGAGAATCCAAAGTATGGCTTCCTGATAAAATAACTCATGTTTCATTAGCCCATCTAGTCATGCGCACATCCCCATTCTAGGGTCACTGGCTAATCCAGTATTCAGAAATAATAGTCCCTTAGGATGTGTATAAACAGACAAAGAGCGATATAAATAGATAAAGTGCTTTCTTAATGACCTGTTATTAATATCTGTTGGTTATGGCAATATTACTGTGTTATCTAAACTGCTCTACAACTCTTTTAACCAGACATATGGGTTGATACAGTTTAAAGAGCTCTTTGAAGTCACAGGGTGAATAATTGAACCAGCTTAACTTTAAATCCTCTCAGAAATCACACATTTTATGGAATCAAACAACTCCAGTTTGCTTTAGAATTATGAGCTTTTTGGATCAGTGCAAAAAATTTCCTTAAATCTACAGAAAATGGTATTACTGTTTCACATTCTATTTTTCTCTCTTCTCTTATACATGCCTCACATACATCTCTGTGGCTACGAGCAGGGTTTTTTTCAATGCCTGTCCAGAGCTTAACAATGGGATACCAGATCCACAGCTATTGACATTGCTTGACTCCCACTGCTTGCCTAAATGCCAACTGCAATGAAACAGAAGTAGAAACATGGTAGAGAGGTCTTTTTGCAGTGAGCTTTCTAGATCATTGTGTCTTGTTCTTCACAAGCTATTGTCATCTTTCACCACAGTGTCCAGTAATGGGTCTTCTCCATCTTTTGCTGTTTCCATTAGCAATCTGCTCAATTCCTAATCACTTTTAAACACCTAATTGTATCCGCTCTAAATATGTACTTTGCATTCAGGAGAAAAGAATGTTTAGGGTGAAATGAACACACAGGTAATTCCACAGAGCCCTACAGAATATGCCCCTAGTTCATGCTACTCTGTTATCCTTCCATGCCAGTCCCAAGCATCCTCCCTGTGACCAACATTGCCATGGCCTGATATACAACCACACTTAGTATTGGCAACTCTTTAACATATCTAAACTTCTGGGTGGCTCGGCTCCTCTGAAAAAATTTGACCTAATAGCATTCTACACAGAAAAGGATACAAGTACCTATTAACCTGTAGCAATTTACCATAGCATTTATAAAGATAGGAATAATATGCAGAGTCACACACATGTTACTAATGCAGACAATTATTCGTTGCAAGTCTGGGCAACATATTTGTCAAATACTTATTATGGATAAATGTTTTCCTTATTCAGTACCTCAATATATGTTTGAATAATACTCTGCAAATAATATTTCATGCAAATTTTGCACCAAAATATTGGCACTTTCCTCCATTGAATAATTATTTCCAAATAAAATTTCTTAGGTTAAACTACTGTCATTTATTCACTGAGCTTGGTTCTGTCTAGACTAATAAACTGACAGTTTTAGCCCCAAAGTGCTTGTAATCTTTGCTTCAGACAGGCAACCTCTTGGATTTCTATGTATCACAATATTTCTGGGTTCAAAATGGAGATAAAAGAAACATAGGAAACCAAGAAAGAAAAATGAGGCAAAAGTTAAAAATATGAAAGCAGTGGTTATATATTGGTTTATATATATATTTCCTTATTCCATTTACTGTCATATTTTATGTTGGTTTTGATCTTTCTCTGCCCTTTTCTTCTTTTAATGCTTGAATAGACTGTCTCGTTATTTGCTTATTTGTCTAAGATTGACTAATTTGCTTGAGATTAGTCCTCAGTCTCTGATCAAATGCTGTGCTTGCAGGACTGTAAATGCATAAAACTCTACAAATATTTTTTCAGCCATGCAAATATTCTCCAAAACCCAACCATGAAGCATTCAGATGCTACTTTTGTCTTCCTTCCTTTAAATTTCAAATATCAACACACTCACTCTGAACAAAATTCACAGTTATCCCAAATGGGTGAAAAAGGACAGCCCTGGCATTTTGTGGTGCAAAACCTTAGGGATAGCCTGTACTTCATAAGTTTCAGGGAAAGTATTTCTTCTTCTAAATTTTAAGCTAGATGTACATACTGTGAAATAAAATGTGGCCAGACAGTGATTCCCAGCTCCTGGAAGCACAGGCTGGCTTGTGTCCATAGCGATCAGGGATCCCTGCCTCTTAGACAGGTCATGCCCAAACACCATGATGGCCCTTCTCGCTGTGAGACACCGTCACCATCATTATCATCATTATTTCTATGATGATGGCAAAAAGGAGCTGGTTTTTTCTCAGTTCAGTGTGTGAAATAACTCCGTGGCTGCTCTTCAGCCCTCCAGAGCAAGGCTTTTACAAGACAGTTGTGTTCTTGGTGTGTGGTATGCAGGAACTTGGGGTCTCTGAGGGTGACACTGGACAAGCAGCTAAGGTGACAGGAGCCACACCTGCCCCTCAGAGCACATCCTTCAGGAAACGAGCTGGTGTGTTGTGAGACCTCTCTGCAACACATCCCAAGGCACGGGGTGGCGGCAGAGTTGGGAGAGACATTTCAAAAGCGTGCTTCTGAGCCAAGCTAACATGCTGCTGCAGAGGCACCCTATAATACTATGCACAGATGTTACCCTCCTGCAGCAGATCAAGCTCCCTTCTGATGAGATGAAATGTTGTTTGTAAAGAGCTTCTACCTGAAAATTAGCATTACCACTTCCTCACAGAAATGAGGCTTTGGCAACCCATTTACTAGTCACAACAGACCCGCCTCTACACAATTATACTTAGCTTTGCACTTGTATTTGCTGATTGCTGAAGCAAAAGAAAAACACATCAAACATATGCACACACTAACAAAAAAAAATAATGTAGAGTATAACCTGTTAAATATGTCTCCCTTGTCCTCAAAATAAATAAAAGACCCAGATGGCAAAGTCATAAAACAGAGGCTCTGTCTACTCTGCCAGCTACTTGAAGTCTCTTCGTCTTGGTCTCTGATCAGATACAAAGGCAAATATTTATGACTTTGTTGGTTTTGTATGTAGAAAAATCTTATTGGTAACTACTTTTAAAACAAAATTTTGGTACATGGAGAAGGAGAAGATAACAGCAGCATGGATCCTGGCCTGATACAATTCCCAGGTGATGCTCTTACAGCAATAGAGGATTTGGCTATGTCTCTGTGGCCCAGTGACAGCCAAGGTAAATGGTGGTTATCCACTTCTAGTTTTGGAAATTTTGCATTCATTTACTTCATCTCTTTCAGAATAATAACCATAGGAATTTTTTCACATCTTTATTTACTGCCACTCTTCTGCTGTTGCCTTACTGATGAAGGCAGTTACCATCATGCAGTAGGACCATATGGCTTCAAGATCAGAAAGAAATTTGCTAAGCTCAGGATTAATTATTTTAATTCTTATCTTCATAATGAAACACCACATGAGAACAGAATTCAGCCTAACAGATGAGATATCAGAGTAATTTTATATCTTGTCACTAGGTAATGATTCTAATGGTATCTCTTACTTAGCTGCCTTCATTAATGACTTTGTGGTGAAAGCATGTTTCAGCAATTGTGAACGTGTGGAATACTCTGTTCTGGGGCAAAATATTGGCTTAATGAGGAGAAAGACAATTTCCTGAAGAAGTGCCTTACATAGTTCCTGCTTTTAAAAGGAGGACTGTAGCATGAACAATTTGTCATTACAAGGTATAAAAACACTTAACTTCACAGTCTGGTGCATTTGTAGCACTCCTGCAGAGGGAAGAGAGAGATTAATAGATTTTTCTCACCTCGCAAAATAGGTGGAAAGCTGTCACTTTTGCTCAGTATAGGAATATTCATTACTGAGAGACTGTGTTCAAGGAGCAGACTATCAGCTTCTCAGGCATTTCACAAGTTTCACTAGATGTTTATAATGTTATTTAGGTATCTTTGAGAATGTGACCCAGGGACACCAAAGCCCTGTGACAGAACTTTGATAAATGTTCATATCTTTCAAATACAACATACTTTATTTTCTTATGGGCAAGTATCTTTAACCACAGTAGTCAAGAAGTAATACCAATGAGAGGATTCCAGGAAGTCGAAACTATGGTGCTGCAATCTTTAGCAAAAGAGGCTGTAGGAAGGCACAGTTATGAGTGTTAGGTCATCCAGTCCATCTTGCCAATAAAGGATGTTTCTCTACAGCCTTGGCAAGCAAACCTGGTAATCAGGCTTGCCAAAATAAAAACTGGCAAGAGCCTTGATACCTAACGTGCAAAGAAAAGAAATTAGCACAAACCTAATATTTACTTTGTCTGCATCTTTTTCAGAATTTAAGCAGAAAGGCTAGAATGTCCTTGAATGTTCACCCTCAGGAAAAAGCTGTACTGTATTAGCTGTGTCTTGGCACTTTACAGTTTATGCCATCCTGGATTTTTCCAATAAGTTTAAGTACTCTAGCAGAATAAAGTCTACAGGGAAGTTTTAATTTTTTTGGTTGGTTGTTTTTTTTTTTTTTTGCTATTTACTGAATATAAGATGCATCGTTTACCAGCCTACATCTGCAAGTTATGACAAGCTAACCATAATATAAAAAGACTGGGAGTTTAGGGAACAGACATTTAGCACAGTGAAAGATTCTAGTTTTAGACATTCTCAAGGTCTTTCACTGTTCTGCAGCAAAAAAAACTTCTGTCACTGAGCTCTGGAGCTAACAACCTTTTCCCAATGCAACCACTCTACCTCTTGTTAAGGTGACTCAGAATAACATATAAAGAAAGTGGATTCTGTCTACAAAACTACACTGTGTTAATAGTCCACTGTGATACAAGAAAGATGAAAGAAGCTGGAGAGCTGCCAGAGAAATATCCCCAAACAGAAGACATTGTCATTCTCACATAGGAATGGTACTTTGAAATGTGAAAGGCAGCAACCAGCTTGGTGATGAATACATAACTGGGCAAAATGCTTTTCCTATAGAATTTGCCTTAGCTAATGCCAGTCACCAAACAAAGCAGACCAAGTAGGATACCTTGAGGCTTATGGTGAACAAGAACCCACAATGCACAGAGGTTAGGGGGATTATAGTGGTGACAGCCACTCCTCCCGGCCCATGCCAGGCTGGCACGTTCAGCACTCTTAAAATCCAGGTAGCAGCCAAGGCTGGGATGTGATAAGTGCTCTCCTGCTACGCTGGTGTGACAACCACTGCTCTGCTGCTTTGAGAAGAAAAAAGGGACATCTACTGCAAGTGTTGCTGTATTGAATATAAACCCACCAGTCACCTTGTGGAATAGCAATTAGACCAAATTCAAGCAACAGGAAGAGATGTATAAAATATTCATTATTTGTTCCTTGTCAGCTGGTAGACCTTTCTGTTTAGATTAGCTTAGCTTTCAGGACAGCCAAACTGGCTATCAATTTGGGCCAATTTAAAACATACTGGTCCAGAACTTATGGTGGGATAAATTAATATAGCTTCACTGATTTCAGAGGAGCTGTTGCAATTTACATTTACTGAGTTTCTAGTCCATGATTAAAAAGCATTACCTGCTTCTAACATATGCTCTCACAAGCAGAAATGTTGTTGCATTTCTGCATTTAAATGGAAAATAAATGTTACAGGTGATTTATGTCTTACAGACCCACAATAAATGTGCAAAACATAAATAAAAGAATGGATATTGAATTCTTTCCAAATAAATCATTCTCTTCATGCCTGAGTTTACATGAGTCATGGCATCAGACACTGTGACTTTTCTTCATTCCTACCCTATCACTTTTGCTTACAAAAACTCAGAGTTCTCAAATAGTGAATAATAAATAAATAAATAAATTGTCCTGAATGCAGTAGGAAGCTGTAGGCAGAAAATTTTATTATCCTAGTGTGAAGATGATGTTCTCAGAGCATCAATAAGAAACAGAACTTATTAAATCCATGTCCACAGAACAAAACTTTCTGAAAAAAATGCATATAACCCTATCTTGCTATGCACCAGATCCACTTCTCCCTTCTGATGCCTCACCTCTTAAATAACTCCTACCCATTTAGGTCATTGCAAATAAAAACTGAGATTTCTCACAGGACACGAGTCAGCATTATTCCACCACGAATAGTGCAGCCATGCTAGTTTTAATTACCTAAAAATCTCAAAAATATGGAGCTTATGGCTGGGATTACACAACAAGGCTTCTCTACAGAAAGTGATGTTTTTCTACTCTTCTGCGATTCACTGAGCCAGTAAACTAAGCAGTGATTAGAAAATGAATATCATCACTTTAATGGAAATTTATATTCTCCTAGCAAAAAGATGCTTTTGAAGAGTAAGTGGTCAAGGATACCAATCAATAAGAACCTGGCTCAGAGACAGAAAACAACAAATAGAAATATTTGGTCATTTTTCTACGTCACATAAGGTTGATTGCAAAACACTCCAATATACCACAATAAAATCAATTTGATTTGCTAAATTTATTAATAATGAGAGAGTAGTGAAAGCCAGCATTTTCTAGGCATGAGTAGTCAGTGGACCAGAAAAAAAGCGTCATTAGAATTTGACAAAACTAGAGAGTGGGTCGACTGATGAAAATCCCCATAAAGAATTATATAAAAATACATTGCAGAACTGAAAGGAGGTATTCACCCACAACACAGGTTTACAAAATCTTACAGGATTGCTTTTACATGTGATTCAATTTTTTTTACAAGCATATTAGCAGTATTAAGTGGTATTTATAGTCTTAGCCTGACATCATTGTCTTAAGTGGTATACGGCCTTAGACCCTGCAGCTTTCATGTGGCCACCAGTCACACCTTACTCCTAAGCCTTTTCTTCTCCTGACTGTGTGAGCCCAGCTACCTCTACCTCTCGTCATAGATCTTGTGCTCTGTGTCTCTGATAAACTTGGTAGGTCCTGCTGCATCCTTCCAGTTTCTTATCATCATTTTTGGATTGAGAGGTCCCATAATAGGTAATCTCTGTTGGCGGACAACCCCCAGAATGGGCAGCTGTCCCATCAGTGTCTTGCTTCCCATCCCACCTCCATCAAGAAGCAGAAAGAAAATGAAAAATTATTTATTGACCTAAGATTTTGTAACAACAGAATTAAAACTTCAGCCTCTAAACTTTAGGATTGGTTGAGGTAGAAAATATCCAACAAGGATAATGCAGGTGGAAGCAAATTTCATTCTAAATATACTCCCAAGGATCCTCTGGAAAAAGACCTCCACTAAAGACATTGTTCAAAGGATGTTCTGGCAAAACACACAGCATCTCTTGTGTAACTTCAGTGAAAAATACACTTGACAAAACCAGTGAGCCCGGCCCCCTTCATTTGATAATCAGCCATTATTCTATCAGTGACAACGACAAGGGCCTACACCCTATAAAGGACAGAAATCACTTTGTTATCATTGAAACATAGACACCTCTATGGCAACACCAAGTGGTTCTTAATGGCCACTCCATATTTGAGATCAGGAAGACAATATCTCAAATTGAGAATACCAGGAGAAACTATGTGTATTTAGATTAAAAATAGTAGCATCCAGATGAGAGTCACTCAAAGTGATGCTGAAAGGGCAGAGAAGCTACAAGCACCTGTGAATTCTGCAGACAATACCTTCAGCAATGACATAACAACTGTTTCAATGATAGTTTTCAAACTTTTCAGATTATGCCCTATTTGCTTTCTCTAATGTTTTAAGCCTCTTCCTAGCACCTCTACACATTGAACAGGAATGAAAAAGGCTAGCTCGTTAAGCAGTGAAAAGTCTGAGGCATGCTGTGCCCTCCAGATCCCCTGGGCTGCATCCATGGAAGATATAATCACGACATTTCTTCTATCCCTATACACAGAGGGTAGAAAGGAAATAATTTCTACCTGAAGTGAAGGAGAATCTTTAGCCATAGGGATGGAATTTTATATTGTAAAATTGAGTCAGGGATTTTGTTGGATCCTGCTGGTTTAGGAGTGCCATAATGCTGATGCCAATAATTCTCAACTGGCTGTTGCAGATTATCATTGCAAATATGCAGTTATTCTTCTGAACCCCACCAAAAAGCCAGAACAAATCAAACTGCACAACTAAATCTAGCAATTTAGCTGAGGCCAAGAAGTTGAGACAGTGGCTTTCAGTCTCAAACTCCCACCTTCGAGCTGCATATGCTTCTCTGATCCTTTTGCACATCTTCTGCCTCTGTCCTACCTCAGCACAGGAATGGGAGTTTTCTGTGAACCCACAGAGAGCTTGGCCAGGCCCTGCTCCTGGGAAGCCAGCAGGCTCTGCTCTCCAAAGGCTGCAGATGCATCTACCCACAGTCCAGACAAAGGTATTTGGTCAACCTACGAATGACCATATTGGTCAAGATGTCAGGTTGCTGAAATATTCTCTCTTCTTCCTCGTGTGATTCTCATCAAGACCATAAACCACCGAGATCTCCTGTGTTATATAGGTAATTTCTGTAGCAAATGCTTAAAACTGTATTTTCCCAAAATGGTGCAGACTAAGCCCAAACTGAGAGCTGCCTGAAAATAACATACTCATCAAGCCCGCAGTACCATTGCTTGGCTAACAGACATCACATAGCAAAAGCAATGCTGGGCTGAACAGTTTTTTCCATGACTGATGAAATATAAATTTTAGCCTTGGTTTGAATTATATTTTTCATCCCATCCTACCCATTATACACTCCTCCTGTTATACCAGAAGGATCCCAGTGTTACACCTCCAGTAGTGCAGCACTGTTGTAGCTGGCTTCTTGTCCACCGGTCTCGCTTAGCTCCTGGCTGGAGCTGTGGAGGGGGATGGAGGGGATGCTGTGAAGGAGCTATACTTAGCTCAAGGAAGATTCTCTAGGCATGGACGCCACTTGGCATGAATTAAGAGCACCTTTCAGGGGCTTCTCCCCTCAACTAGGGACAGAACATGGTAGAAACCTTGTATCTACAGTCAGCTGTCTGCTTGCTACTATTTCCTTGAGTGGCAAACTCAGCACAAATAAAAATCCACTTCTTAGCAGAGGATGGTTCAATTCTTTCTGAGGAACCAGTATGCTGCTCAGGGGCCCAAGCTCACTAGGCAAAAGAAGATGTCTCAGTGGTGAGACACCTGCCACGTATGCCTTTCCCTGGGCTTCAAGCAAAGCCAGATCTCTGATGGCAGGTTCTGGCCAAATGCCGTTGACTCAAACGGCAGGCTGTCCATCTGTAGGAACTAAATAATTCATAGTTGCTGCAGTGTGGAGACTTCATTCTGGTCTTATTAATAGATGGCAGCAATCTTGGGCCAGTCCCCTTTCCCCTTGGTTAGACTCCCATTAACCAAAAGCCTTCTGGCTAGTCGCTAGTTTTCCTACCAGCATGGCCTTGGCATTTAAAAACCCAGTGAGTATTATGAATGGCAGATGTAAGGTTAGCTGAACCAAAGAATCTCAGCCTGCAACTCAACTCAGCCTGTTCATTCCAGGAAGAGCAGTCCTCAGAGTCTACATGCTTTGCTGAATTCCTGAAAAAAAAGTTCTCTTTCAGAGAGAATGTGATGCGTTACCCTGCTGGGCAGGAGTTACTCAGGCACAGATGCTCACTGACTTGCTGCCAGTGCCTGTGTGAGTGCCTGCCTGCCAAGAGGTACACAAAGTTCACATCTGACACACAGAAGCTCACCTAGGATGTCCTCTGCCCGACAGAGCACTACTTTTTGGCCTACTATATGATTTATTATCAGAAAAGTGGCAGGGAGAAACCTCTGAATATGTGATCTTCCTTAGATTATTTATAGGGACACTGAACAGAGGAGACTAATTTATAAACTTGGGAATCACTGTTTCATAGCTGACAGCCTGTGAACTCATCCACCAACTGCACGGTGGAAGAACTTTTAATAGCCAGCTTACAAAATGTCTGATGAGTTTATGATGGCATGATGGATGCACACATTAAATGACAGCAAATAAAAGAGCTACAGCACGATCTGTACTTTACACATTGCTTTTCAGGGAACCTTTTTCTGCAATGGGAAATTTATATTGCATGCTCTTTGTTAGCCTGGGCAGAGACTAACTTGAAGCAAGTTACAACGTGCAACAATTACAGATGGAAAGATGGAACACTGTAAACAGACACACGAGGTGATAATACTTCTGTGCCACAGTCTACAGAAAGATTTTTTTTAATCATAATGAAAAATATTAGCAGTCTTTTTGCTCTCCTTAACCTACTTTAGTAGCAATAAAATAGCTTTTTTTTTTTTTTTTTTCCCCTAGGAAGCCAACGTTAAAAGAAAACCAAAGCCAAAACAGGATTCGAGAAGTAGGCAGAGGGGACACTGTTCTACACTGCTGAAAGTAATCTGTCCAAGGAGAACCTGATCAGTGCTTTGTGGTTAGGTCATCCACTTTGGGGGATTACTTGGTTTCAGTCTTGCTTCCCAAGGAGTTAAACACTTTCCACAGAAGCTATAATTAGAATATGATGTAAATGTTCCTTGGATTGCATGATACAAGGAGCCCAGGCTCCCTCCTGTTTAACCTACCAGAACACTCCTTTTGCCTCTTCCCCTTCCAGACCCATGGTTCCTGCATTTCTCCTGCACCACAACACAGTTTAACAAGCACATGGATCCCCCTCATCCATTCTTGTCTGCAACACCCTCCTTCAAATAACCTCCAGGAGATTATGGTTTAAACCTACAAATCATAAGCCTGAAGAGGTGCATTAGCACAGGCCTGCTTCCTCAACGTGCACGCTGGCATGTTACACAACAGCGTGGACCATGTCACCTCCTCCAGCCTCAGGTTAAAGAGACATCCCAGCTACACTTTGCACGGGTTTGGTCCCAGCAGCATAGCTTTGGGCAGCTCAGAGCACACAAACAGGCTGATCCCCCCCGCAGACCCAGCAGTGGTGAACGCCTAGCTGGGTCACTTCCAGACCCTTGATGAATTCTGCCTGCCAGGTAACCAGAGGTGATGCAAGTCTTGTAATCACAGATCTCTACCACTACCTCTGTCATGCCTTTTTAGGTTTTAGGCAAGCACCTCTATTGGATTTGACCATCCATATTGGCTCTATTTACACCATTCAAGGCAAAACTCAGGACAAACTTGTTAAGATTAAAACAAGAGTGACACCATGAAAAAAAATAGGATGCTGTAGGTCTGGGTTTTTTTTTCCAGAGGTTTTCACACCCGCAGCTGCAGCCAGCACGCATATACCCATAAAATACCAGGTAAGGAACAATTCTTTCACACCAGACATAGGATTTGAAAGTCCAAGATAAAAAGGTTCAGTGAAAGGGGAAGGAATTTTATCACATCTAATCCCACAACTCACATACACAGCATTTTGCAGGGTTCAAAGCTGCATCAAATCTGTTTACAGTCTCAGAATAAAAAAAAAAACAAAAACCACAACAAACCTTCAGAGACAGCCATGACATAATTTGGGAAATTCATGCTTCGTGAAAACTTACCTTTGGTATCTCCACATAATGCTTCTCCAGTGCAAGCAATTTTCTGTGTTGATGAAGGAAACAGTATGTACGCATGCCAGCCAAATTGCTCATTCAGAACATGGCACCACATGTGGTCTGCTTATTTTCTGCTCACTGCGTAAGCTAAAAACCAGTTCTGGTCACCACAGAACTCCAGAAGGAAACACACCTTTTTTGACCCATCTATTGTGAGGTTTCAGCTCACATTTTTTTTTTTAAATACTCACTGAAAGAAATCCCAAATATGCAGAAAATCCCAATTACTTTCATTCTTATTCTGTTCCTAGGCTGGAATTCTGCATTTTCATGACTCTACATATCCAGTTCAGCTGCTGGAAAGTTAGAAAAAAAATTGAAAGAAATGTTTTCACAGTTCGATTTGCAATTGCTAAAGCATGGCTCCAGTTCACAACACAAATTATGTTCTAGCCAGGAAGTAAGAAAAAACTTACTTTTGCCTTTTCACCTGCTTCATAGTTGTGAAGCCAACATGCATACATTCAGCTTTCATCTAGCCACCTCCAACTATGCCATAGTATGGTACAAGTGAAAACTATTAAGATCTGTAAATTGTGATTGCAAAAAACTAGCTGGATTTATAACCTCCATAAAATGATGGATTCAGCATTTCCTTTTATAAGGTGCTGCCATGCTTAATGAAAACTTAATCAAGAAAAAGTTTGTCTCGTTTGATTTGACTTTTTCAATATTCACTCATATCTTTAGATTAAGTGGAAGAACATGGAAGCAGAAGGGAAAGAAATGTTAGGGGATGAACACAATTCTCCAAACTGCTTAAAAGAATATATGAAAAAAAAGTAACCTTTGGAACCACTGGCTTTTATTTTCCTATGGCAACTTCTAATTACTACAGCCATATAATGAATGTCTGAACGTTAAGAATTTATGTGTTGTGCCTTAGATGACCATAATTCTCAACTATTATTAATGAGGAACTATAAAACACATTTCAAGTTTTATGCCTAAATTATATGAAGTTTCCAAAAAACTGTAACTACATCTGTCTATGAGTATCTACAGAGAATTATGTAAGAAGCTTTTATAACACAGTCACTGAAGCAGTGGAAGTCATCCCATATGAGAAAAGATCTTATAAGGAAAACTATCTACAGAGTAATTCTTCCCCAGCTCTGTTTTCTGAAATATTTATAGATGCCTCCAGTCTAGGCAGGAAATGAAGGGGGAAAAATTTTTTTTTCAAAACCAGAACTGTTATTTACAACAAGGCTTGATCTTAATTTTCAGTCTCCCCTGAGAAACAGATCCAGTGGTTTATTATATAGCAATTTGTTGTTTAAGAACGAACATAGCATTGCAATAGTAAAGCAGATTATAGTTTCATCTTTCACATTTGTTAAATCTCTTTATAGTTACAGTGGAGTAATTTACTTGTTTCCACTTCTGGAAATTCCACTTCTAGTTTTTATATCACAAATTATGGCTTCAGTCTCAGCTGATTCATGTCAATACTGAAAATTATATTTGTGATAACAGAACTCTGCAAAATTCTAGATTCTCTTGCCAGAAATTAAGTAGTAGCATGAAGGTTTTTTGATCAGCATATCTGGTAGAGCCAGCATGGTATTGAGCTGTCACATATTGCTTAGTGGAAGCTGGAGAGGGAAACATCACATTCTGTTCTCAGCTCTTTTAAACTGGGGGCTCCTCCCCTGAAATCTCTGGTGGCTGTGCAGTGACTGCTCCTAGTCCAAGGGAGCACAGGAGGAATTGGTGTGGGTCAGGGAACTGAAGCAGAGGTTTTGTCTGGGGTGCGTGTGTGACCTCCAGTACCTGGCCCACGAGGAAGTGATGGACACGGTGACTACTTGAGGATGTACTGAGCAGAGGGACTTGTACTGTAGTAGACATGATCATGAAGATGCTACTGAAGAGCAGTTAAGTATCTGTGCATGCTGTCAGGATCTCAAAGCTTAGCCCTGTTGAAAGGAAAACCTAGAAATCAGATGCAACTGGTTACAGAAGTCTATTGCAATTCACGTGCAGTATAAAATTAAGATTTAGAAAATTTCAGGAACATAAGACTATTTTTCTTGGTTTTGCTTAGGCTTTTCTTCTGGGTTACAAACCCCACTCACCCTTGTAAGAATCATTCAAAATATGGGTTTTTTTTGTCCAAAGTAAGTGTTCTCTTTCATCAGACAAAACCCAATAGACCCCTCTGCTTCTGCTCAGTGGCAGGTGATAAAAAGACATCTATCAACTCCTCAATGGAACTGGCAGTATGAGCAACAGGAGGAGAAAGTTCTCAAAGCCAGCATGCAGTATCTCTGCACTGCAGCACTCAAGTGTAACACAGACATGCCTGAGCTAGGTCAACCTCAGTACGAGCAGCTAATGGCACAACAGTAGTTGTTATTTCTCAAGTCATGACACATCCCCTAGCCATAAAAGTATATGAAATTCACTGCAGTTCTCAGGGGCAGGAAACAAAATTTCTAAGGGCTCAAAGGGAATAGCAGCATCTTGAAAGGTATGACAGAGGCAAAATTAAGATCAAAAGTGAACTGGGTACCACAGATGGCAAGTAACAAATACATCTTTCAAGAAGTCCTGCTAAATAGAAAATTCAAAATCAATACTAATTTTTTTTTTTTTTTTTTTTTTTATTTTTTTTTTGTGGCAAAACAAGAAGGTTTTTAACCACAATGTCTATTTTCATTTAGTCAAAGGCATTTTTCACGGTAAAAACATGTAGACTAAATCTAATACAACAAAAGAGAAGCTCAGGCTGCTGTGGTCTTTGGCTAAGTACCACAAAAGCAAGCAGGTTGTGCAAATGAAAGGGCAAGCAGCAAGTGAGAGCTTAAAAAAGTTCACAGATCTGGAGTGAACTGAAGCAGCTTGCAAGATGAGTCAGCAGGCAGCAGCGGCAATTAGAGAAGCAGAGCAAGGGGAAATGAAAAGGAACAGAGAATGAAGAAGCAACATTCCCACTGGAAAACTGTTTCAGCAAATGATAGAAAGGTACCAGAGCTCAGCAGGTCTGCTCTGCACAAGTTAGACAGTTACTAGAGAAAAGTTGTTCAGATACTGCATAGACTTTCTTAAAGGTCCTTCTGTAACAGCTACTGGGACTGTGAACCTGGGATTGGGCTCACAGTGCCTCATGTTTTCTAAATACTATTAGTCATCCTAATGAGATCTGCTGTTTTGCAAGACATCTACAGCAGAAGTAGCTTGGCCACACATGAAGGATGGCTTCACCTGTTATTCATTTATATTGAAAGAAGCCATTAACACCTTGACTACCTGAACACAGTAACACTCCTGCAGACCACAGAAGGTAGTGACCACACTGGGACTGGAAAAGGGCCCAACGTTCAGATGATGAAAGTTCAGCCATTTAAAAATAAAATTAAAATCCTTCTCTAGGAATCCTGATTTGAGGGACGATTCTTCTTTCAAAATTTAGGCCAAATACATTTAATTGTTGCCATGTATAGGAAGCTGCCTGTTAAGCTACTAGGCAGAGGTCACACTATAGTAAGTACTGCTCAAGCACATAGCACCACATATGGTCCCTGCAGCAGGGAGTACAGAAAGATTAAGGTCGGGGGAAAAAAGCACACATCTGGGCTAGCTGTGTTTTCTGAAGAGCATTTTTGGACACAAACTGAGTTTTTAAGAGCACTCTTTCTGAAGATTGGAGACCAGGAGAAATCATGGCAAACTTGTGATTGAGGAGAGTGAGAGCTCCCAACTGCAGAGACAATCCAGTGTTAATTTCTGGCTATGAAGCTGAAGAGTTTGGCTTGTCCAAAAAAAATCCCTTTTTTCCAGATGGGAAAGGCAGCCTGACTTCTAGCCAAATTTTAGTAACTTTTTTCATTTTACAGAGTTGGCAGTTTGAGCAGCTTGAATATCCTCACTTCAGCTAAACAAACTGATACATTCTCAGTGGAAAAGCAGCCCAGGAAAACATCCATAAGGCGCTGTTTTTCAGTTCCTTCAGATTTCATTTGTATAATATACCAATTCCTAGAGAATAATTATGTTGTTTTTCTGGTATTAAGTCTAGTTTTTGATAAACCCCAAATTCAGCTTCTTTCTCTCCCTGACAGCGTTCTTATTCTGAGATCTTAATTTATGTCTTCCTACATCAGCATTCCTCTGCTCACGAGGGTGTTCCACCTTTCAGTTAGATACACTTCCAGCATGTATCTGGATGAATGAAATCAAGGACGAACTGGATGCATGGATGGCAGGTTGTCTGCAACTTAGTAATTTTTATATCAATAAAATCACACTTGCTACATGAAGATTCTGAGGAACAGGAACGGATTTGAGGGATACGTCTCAGTGTCTGCAGCTTGCTAAGAATCGCATTTCCTCATAGTGGAGATGCCTACAGTTGTTTCAGGGATGCCCTCGAGGGCTTCACAGGGCAGTACTCACTCTGAGATGGATCCTCTTCATTTGTTCCTTTAATGAAAACTGCCTGTGATTCAATCATCATGATCTGATTTCTTACATTTTAATTCGCTCCCACCCAAGCCCCACTTTGTGACAGTGGTTGTTTCACAACTGCTACGGCCAAGGGCAAAAGGACAGCAGTGGGCTTGGTTTCCAGCATCACCTCTCCCAACACCACCAGCTTACCCTATACGGCAACAGCCTCCACAGCTTCGCCATCAGTTTGCTCACCATCTTACCTGTCAAGTTCTGGAAACCACTTTAATATTAACTGGGACGATAACAGTGCTTTACTGTAATAAAGAGTCCTTTTCTAAAGGACAGCTACACTTCAACTGAAGCCCCTGTGCCAGTATCACAGAGGACATTCTTTACTTACATGCCACCTGAGTGGAAATTTCTCTCTTGGAAGCCACCTCTGAAGCTCCTTCTTCCTGTAAACTGCAAGAGGAGACAGATACCCATAGCAGCTGATTCAGAAATTAATTTACATCACACTATTTCTACAGTTTGTTTGTCTTCCAGAAATCTGTCTAGCTCTCAGTCTTGCTCTGTTTCTGACAGTTTTATGGTTTTGAACATTAAACAAGTGGAAGGCATCTCCATGACAAGAAACCACAGTTTTTAGGATAGTGAAAGAAACATGTGGGCTAGGCCCTGCACTTCTGGCACTCCAGTGGGAATTCTGAGCAAAGCACCTAAGTGGCCCTCGTCTCTTGCAGCATTACCCACTAAAGCTTTATGAAGCAGTAAGCATTACATTTATAACAAGATTAAGTCACAAGGCTAATTTTCTTTTCAGTTATCTAGAAAATTCAGGATAATAACATAACTAAACCGGTCAAGGAAATCTCTCTTTAAACTAGATTGTGTATAAACTACCAACTCATTCTTGGTCATTTGCTACTGCTATTTCATCCTTTAATCACTTTGCCAGACAGAAAGAAAGCTTCATTTTTGCAGACAGTATCCCTTTTTATGAGTGTTCATTATTTCATTCACACCTTCGCTTTTACAGCGTCTTGGCTTAGACCTCTCATAACCACATCTTCTAGCAATTCCCATTGCTTAACATTTTCTGTTGCTTTTCGACATGAAAAATAAAATGTATCAAGTCCGTCTCATCTAAGCAGCATTAGAGAAGCCAGTTGCTGCTAAAAAAAGTTTTCTGAACTCCTCAGATTTCCAGTGTCAGAGCTGGTGGAGACTGTATGGCTGTTCATTGACTCTACTGACAAACTGATTCACATGGGCTCTTCTAGGCCCCTTAATAAACTTGCTTTCCCACATCAGACTGGCCTTAACATAAAAGAGCATGATCAACCAACATTTTCACAGTTAATTCTGGGGTGCTTGCTTCTATCATACTCTCAACAGTAGACCATTTCTACCACCAGTATGTGGAACTCCTATTTGACTTCACTGGAGATCCTACCTACAGAAAAATTGCATGACTATTTTTATGGCTGTGTATTTGAGTTGTGCTATTCTTAACTGCCAATGAGCACGGGGGTGATCTTTCAAGCAACAATTACCTGGTAACACACACATGATACAAACCTTTCCCAGGATAATCCACACATTCCAAAAATTCTGGGAAATCTTAATCAGCAGTTGTGATTTCAACTCCCATTTCCTTTATACTGCCAGTACTATGCTTCCAGATTACAGATGGTGACAAAATAGGACCTTGATTATAAAGAGATGTAAGTGTGTAAGGGCTCTTCTGGAAGGCAAGGTCTTAATACTAGCTTAATACTATTCTTAATACTAACCAGCCGTCCCTTACCAACACCAATATGACCCAACAAGTTCAAAGATGGGTGAATCAGACACAGCATTCACAGATACGTGGAGCTTCTTGGAGAATCCAGCTCTAAAGGTATAGCAAAGTGCACAACTACAATACCCATTAGCATCACTGGAGCTTGCAACCTGGGAATGTTCAATAATAGCACGAGCTGGAGTCACCTTGATGAAAAGCAGCTGTAAGAAGTGGTAAGAAGGAAGCAGATTTCTGTAGTTTAGTTTAAACTGCTACTTGTTGTAAATCTCAAAGAAGGCCTCTGTTTCCTCTCTGCACTCTTTATGTAGTAGCATCTCCTTAAACAACATAAAACAAGCAAGCCAAGTTCTCTCTGAGAACATTTGATGGAATTTTGACTTCTCTGAAAGAATAACATGAGGATGAAATGAACTCAAAGGCTATATAAAGCAGGGATTATATTCCAGTCTTGAGCCACTACACCACTCAACCAGAAAATCTTGGCCTGTTATATTGGATTTACCTGGAAGTCAAATAAAATTTAGCCTGAAGCTTGGAAAGCCCTCTGCCTGAAGGTAAAGTCACCTTTTATGCCACAGAATAGGAGATTGTGTCAAACTCCTTCACAAAGGTCATGAGAATAATAAACTTACACCTCACAGCCAGAAAGCACCTAAGAAGCATCTCATGACTTGATCCATAAAGGACAACTCCAAGTGATAGGTGGGAGTCCACAAAAACATGGTACAGATTATTTCAGCAGAAACCCAAACTTGTTTTCTATATATGGCCTCAGCAATATGAAGCCACACCAGCGTGGCAGCAGCCAGTATATCATCAACTCTCTGTCACCATGTGATTCAAAGGGAAAAAAGATCTCAGTAATGCTTTGAGCAAACAGAGGCATGACAGTTATTATTGTAGCAGAAGAAAGGACAAAGCCAGGTCAGAGAGGACACTCAGCACATACATGACTGAGAAGGTACAAAATAATAGAAGTTTCCTGTAAGAAGGACAACAGGGAAGAGGAGAACTACTGTGATGTCACCATGGAGGGCTACTGGAACGGCTGCAACAGAAACACAGAAAAGAGGGAACAATAAAGTTTGAGACCTAACATCTTGGAGATCACATAAAAGTTTCACAGTGAGGCTACAGTGGAAAGTTTACTGCCAAGGACCAAAGACTTTTCCAGAAGATTAGTAATCCCTGGCAAAGCTCAGTTCTGCCAGACAAAACCTTCTTAGGCTAGTCTGAAACAGGAGCATGATTTCCTCTGGCAACTCTTCATCACAGACCTCACCAGTTTCTGCACCAAATGCCAGACATTTCTTATACCTTGCCTTCTTTAACATAAAAGGTGACATACCTCTACATGTATTTTTAAACTAAATAAAAACTGTACCAATGCAAACAGAACACCTTCTCCTGAACATGCATATCCCACTTGTACGAAAACAACTGACCCATGACAGCCTTGTTACATGCTGCCACTGCTGGGAAACATTCAGGACGTAGAAAGCAGAACTAAATGTAAGCAAAATTTTGCAGGTACTGGTAATAATCTGGCTGTTTTAGTATGAACTGCAGTATAACTAGCACGCCCTCTTGATGAATAGTGATGGCAGCATAAGAATTTACATGGTGCAAGAACTTACACAGAACAGAGACACTGTGTCTTGCTGTTTCATACAACAGCATGATACAATGGACTGCCCAGTTTTTTAAACATCTCTGGGTTGTCTCATCGGAGGAATGGCAAACATACATATAAACACCTCAGTTTAAATACTAATACTCCCAAAACCCCCCACTGGACTTTACCCTTTTACCATTTACCTTTTTTACCATTTGCCAGACTGCACTGGCAGGAAGGCCAAGCAAAGAGGCAGAATTCCAGAGCAGTGTCTGAGTAGTTCCCCTCCTCAGCAGTCCTGTGATTTCAGATGCACACAGAACAGGGCATTTCTGAAGCAAGCTTTTAATATTTTAGAGAATTCTTTATTCACAGAATATGCAATAATCCCTTCTGAACTACATGCAAAAATAAACTCCAAAATTCTAAGGAAAAAAAAAAAGCAGCACAGCAGTGTTCCAAGAGAATACATAATTCACAAGTTTAAAATTCAAGTGCTCCCTTCCTATGCCTGGAACTCTCTTAAAATATTCATAATCAAATCTCTTCGGTAAGTGTATGGGGTATACTTTATTCTGAACCAGTGCCCTGGGAAAAGGTTACCACTTGGGGCATATATTTTCATCCCTTGTTTGCCCATAAGATGACGAAGAACCCTGTTGCAGGACAAGATTTTGTCATAAAATTCAACCCCACCTCTGGCATAGTCTTTGGAAACAAGAGCTGCCCTTCTGTCAGCCTTGCAGTCTAGGTGATAGGTCAATGCATCATAAGAAACGTAATAGCACATTAGTCCACCAGCAGCAGTTATGAGGTTACAGATGTTGTGAAGTATCCTGGGGCCATGAGATAAACCCAGAAGTAGTTTTATACCTTTCCCGCAGAGAAACGTACCAGCTAAGCAAGCTGGAGCGACAGCTGCTCTTGCTAAAGGGCTGCCCTTCTGCAAATACACAACTTCTCTGGCAATGGCAAACTTCTGAGCTTCACGTGAGAACGTCAGAGCTTCTGTCAGAGCAATACCTTCGTCGCTCTCCCAGTTTACTTCTTTGCCATTGATCACAACAACATGGTTGACTATTCCTTTTTTATCCTCAGCTGTGCTATCAAAGTTAGGTGGGATGCCCACCAAAGAGCCTGCAGGCAGCCAGGGGATTCCAGCACTCACAGGGTGGAAGCCAGAAGCTGCAAAGGCTCGATACGAGTCAGGGGACTTCACATGAGTATCTTGAAGGACATCCTGAAAGACGCCAGAGAGCCTCTGTGAAAGCTCAGCTGGCTGCCCCTCTGACCAGCACTCATGCAACAGTTTGAACGTCTGCTCAGGAAACAGGTGATAGGAAAGGTTAGCGCCAAACAGCCCCGTGCAAGAAACGGCCAACAACGTAACCTTGCGCTTCTTGCACCACACAGATGCCTTCCGCAGGAACTGCACTGCCATGGTCCAGTCCTAACCTGTGTGTAACACAAAAGCAGAATTACAGTCTGCATAAACAGCTCTCTCTGTACCACTTTTTAAAAACAGCACAAAAGACATGAAGAGAAGCAGAGCACAATAACCAAAGAAACATTCTTTTACATTAATAAAACACCTTTACAGAGAAAGTGATGCTCATTAATTTTGGGCCCTGGAACACAGGATGATTAATACAAAGAATTAACTTCTCCCTCTCCTCCAGTAAATCAATTTACCTCAATAAAGACAGTAATAAAGCCACCATACTTCCTCCATCCCCCACCAATCAATACACCTTCCGTATTTACCCAACACACTTGTCTAGTCCTTGCCAGCACAATCCTGCTGTTGCACTCCATTGCAGGCACAGACTACAGATATTAAGGCCAGAAAGAGCCAATAAATAGATTAATCTATGCTAACCTCCTCTACAGTGCAGCTCCAAAACTTTTAATCAGTAACCTTAACATGAAATTCGGTAACTTGTGCTTGACGACAACTTCCAAGATACCAAAAGAACAGTATGTGTATCTTTGTAACAGTATCTTTTCTTCCCAAAGAAAAGTATGCGTTTTTTCTAGGTTTATTGTTTGTTGTTGTTTGGTTGGTTTTTTAAATTCCAACTTCCAGGCAGTGGTTCTAGCCTACTCAGCAAAACCTATTTTCAGGAAGCAGCGTGCTTTCAGTGGCGACTTTTAAAAATTTGTCTGAAATATTTTCTCTGACAAGTAGTGTGTGCAATTCAGAGCAGAAACTGGAACAGAAATTGTTTCAGGGCAGACAACTACAGTGTGACTCGTTAAATAAGCAGATAAACTTAAAAACTTTCAAACCTGTCAACTCCTTTAGTTCAATAGTCCTGCTTCCCTTGGTATTGATTCATCGATGTATTCTGCCCATGGAAGCTCCAATCTCTTAAAAAATCCCATTGGCTACAGAATTCCCCCCTGAAATGATGCTACTATAAAGACATAAAAGTGAATTAGGCACCTAAATCCAACAGCTATCAGTGAAAATTGGCTGCCCCTGTTTGCATTTTCATCTTGCAAGGTCTTTTATCAGGGCTTTAACAGGTGAGCTCCAGAAAATCTTGCTGCAGCTGTTGAAGACTTTAGTATTTCCAGCTGTCCTTATAGGAAGCCAAGGTGGACAGAAGGAACTGTGCTTTGATACAACAACCAAGGTCTTAGTGTAGAGTACCATCAAATGTGGGTTTCAGCTATGCTGCATGGCTTTGCATGGCAGCAGCTGAAACACAGACATATGCTCTCTTCTTCCACTCATGCTGAACAAGAACCTCCTGCAGAGGGGTAGAGTGGACAACTGGGGGCTGTAACATCATAAACCAGCACTGCATGACATTCCAGGATACACCAGTCATGATCAACAGCAAATGAGTATTAACCACAGGGAAAGAAAAAGGGATTAAATTAATGGCGGTGTTTTAATGATATCTTATTACTACTCCTTCCTACGAAGCTCTTTCAGACTATAAATTCACCGGGGGAAGAATAATCCTGTTTAATGTTTACACTGCACTGAACACATACTGAATGCTTCATAAAAACAATGATGCATGTAACTATACCGTAATTTAATGTGTGTTTTTTTTAGTGTAGAAAGTGGTGGAATTACTACATTCTGCTGAAGAGTGGAGGTGGTGATTTGTTTTACAAAAAAATGATTTTCTTAATAAAGAAAAACATGCTAAAGAGCTAAGGGCTTGGATGAAAACCAATTTTGGGAGAAAAACTTCTTGGTAATAGAGCTAAACCCCAGAAAATGGTAAAACCAAACCAAGTGACCTCTTTGGAATTAACAGCCTTTTGGCAAATCAGGTAATCTAGGTCAGATTGAAAATGCCATACCACTGACAGGGGGGTGGGGGGCACTTCTAAGGAGGCAACTGTATGAAGTCTATCACTTGGTACACACAGGAAGCTGAGCAAAGGACCTCCCAGGTTTCTTCCACTCATGTTAGATCCCTCTCATTCGGGCTGGCTAACAGCTCTTTTTAAGATTAGGAACACTTCAAGGAGAAAATTCCTCCCTCAGTATATGTCCACACCAGTGTGGGGAAGGACAGAACATGCTGAAAGCCAGACTACCCTTCTTTCTCGCCTGACCAGATGGTGCTTGCCAACACACGCAGGACAGGGAATACTCCTCCTGGCCAGTGACTCGGGATGCTGGGAAGCACACCTGGACAGGCAGGCAGCCGGCAGCCCGGGGTGAACCACAGGAAAGCAGGGCAGGAAGCACTGTGCTCATCTATTCACTTCTCCTAAACAGCCAGAAAGGCAGGACGCACCTCAACGCATTAACACTAACTTTTTTCCCACTTCAGTCTCAAAATTTGTAACAGTTGTTAAATTTATTTATTTATATTATCCTTTATGCAGGCATGGTTTCGAACCTTTGTGGACAGTTCTCTTGCAGCCCAGGCTGTGTTCTTGATTAGATTACACCCCAGTCCTGCCACGCACCCAAAGCAAGAATAAGCAGGGAACACCACAGGCTATTCATTTTCTCATGACAGTCAGTACTCACCAAACTAAAATTACCCTTGATACTTTTTAGCATTCGTGCCTTCAAATCTTCCCCAGGGGTCAGTGCCAACTCTTAGCTACCACAGAAAATCCCACTGCAGCCCTCACTGCATATGACATCGTTCTTTTTGTTCATAAACTTTGTGCAAATTATGTAAAAAAAAAGCAACCGGAAACTACAAGGCAATTTATATGGGCCATATCCTGCAAACTTCGTCATTTAGTTAGTTCCCATAAAGCCACAACAACGTTTATAAGGTGGTCTGCCCCAGATTCTGAAATATTATTTATTTCTGTGGTGTTACAGGCACGCGTTGTCCGTTAAGTCTGAGAATTTTAACAGATAAGGTTCCAAACGGGGCTTTTTAGGCAGGGTTTTCCCTAGCGCTTGAATAAATTCGTTTTTTCTAGTTACACGTAGCCGAGGGAAAAGTCCAGCTTAGAACAGTAACAATCGGGAAACAGGGCAAGGGTCAGGCCCGCCTCCAGCGCTCCGGGGGTGCCTCGGCCCGGCGGGAGGGG
>NW_008615646.1:5368-5593 GCF_000691845.1 Merops nubicus | reverse complement strand
TGTAGAGACTGATGACAAAGATCAGCTATCTGCCTTGCCCGGCTTGTCACATGAGTCGCACTTGGTTGGCAAGCACAAGAAGCCTGATAAAAAGGTGCCAGTTGCCCTCAGTGTGGTGCATCGCAGGAAATATAGGACCAACAAAGATGCCCTGCAGCCCCTAAATAAACTGATCCAGCAGTTGGAGAGACAGGAGGTCATTAGCAAGACCCACTCACCCTTCAC
>NW_008615646.1:4193-4836 GCF_000691845.1 Merops nubicus | reverse complement strand
TGGTGAAACCCACCACAAAGGAGGAAGCTCAGTCCTTCTTGGGTGCTGTCAGGTTCTGGAGGATGCACATTCCCAGGTACAGTCAAATTGTGAAGCCCCTCTATGATATAACAAGAAAAATAAATTTGAGTGGGGACCTGAACAGCAGGTGGCGTTTGACCAGATAAAGCAAGAAGTGGTCCATGCTGTAGCCTTGGGACCTGTTCGAGCAGGACCAGAGGTTAAAACCATATTGTGCACTGCTGCTGGTAAGAATGGCCCCTCTTGGAGCCTGTGTCAGAGAGCTACTGGTGAGACCCAAGGGCACCCCTGGGCTTCTGGAGCAAGGGGCACAAAGGCTCTGAAGCCAATTACACAGCCACAGAGAAGGAGATACTGGCTGCCTATGAGGAAAGGGACTGAGTCAGCCTTCCTTCTAGCTCCAAGGCTTCCAGTCCTAAATTGGATGTTTAAAAGGAGACGCTCAACTCCTCACCATGCAACAGACATGACCTGGAGTAAGTGAATGGCCTTAATAACTCAACAGGTATGGATGGGGAACCTCGATCATCCTGGCCTTGTAGAGGTCATCACCAACTGGCCTGAAAGTGCCGACCTCAGGATGCCCCCAGAGACTAAAGTGAACCATGCTGAGGCGGCACAA
>NW_008615646.1:0-3612 GCF_000691845.1 Merops nubicus | reverse complement strand
GACACTTGTGCTGCTATCAAGCATGCCAAACACATAAAGCCCCTGTGGCAGGTGAGTCGGTGGTCAAAGTACAAGTTTGGGTAGGCCTGGCAAATAGACTTCATCACCCTGCCTCGATCCCGCAGTGGCAAGCAGTATGTCCTAACGATGGTGGAAGGGAGCACAGGATGGCTGGAAACTTACCCTGTGCCTCATGCCACCGCTCACAACACCATCCTGGGCCTGGAGAGGAATGTCCTGTGGAGACATGGCACTCCAGAAATGATCGAGTTGGACAATGGGACCCATTTCAAGAATCATCTTGTCAGCAGCTGGGCAAAGGAACATGGGATCGAGTGGATCTTTCACATCCACTACCATGCACCAGCTGCAGGAAAGGTCGAACGCCACAATGGCCTGCTGAAGACCACCCTAAAAGTCATGGGGGGTGGATCTTTTAAGTACTGGGAAAAGCACGTAGCACAGGCCACATGGCTGGTGAACAGCAGAGGATCTGTGAACAGAGCAGGTCCTGCCCAGTCAAACCTCTTACAGAAACCGGAGGGAGATGGAGTCCTGGTGGTATGTGAAAGGAATCTGGTGGGAAAATCTGTTTGGGTGTTTACTGCCTCTGCTGGAGACAAACCCACCCGAGGGGTGGTGTCTGCCTATGGTCCTGGTATAACCTACTGGGTTATGCTGGAGAATGGAGAATTCCAGTGTATTCCTCAGAAAAAAATCTATCTCTAGCAGAAAGGGGCTAATGTCAGGATGTGTGATAGGGGCTGAGACAGGCAGTGTACTATAGCTGTAAATAGTTAATAAGAGGCAACATGTATTAGTTGTAAATAGTTAATAAAAGGCAACATATATTAGTCATAAATAGTTAACAAAGGCATTGTATAATGCTTATGAATGGTTAATAAAAGTGGCATATAGCAATTGTAAATAGTTAGAACAAGTGATGTACAGCGATTGTAAATAGTTGCATAAGATAAGTGTGTATTATAGATATAATATTCATAAGTTCTAAATTCTTTCTTTCCAGTTAAACAACCCTGTGGCGTCCAGGGAAAGACCCAACATGAGATCCACAGCACACTACCTTTCTTCACCTGAGGACCTACCAGGAAGAGACTGCTTCATCACCATCCAAAGACAGCCTGCATTTGACCATCAAAAGAGAGAGGGCCTGCAGAACAACACGCCCTGGGAGACAACTGAGACAACAGACTATAATTCTTGATATAAAGGAGCTTTCATCTGGTAAAAGGACTGTAACAGGAGATGGGAAGTGGAAATAGAGAGGGTTGGAATATGTGATGGTGTCCATAACTAAAACTTTTTGTGCAATGGCCAAGAACTTTAGCACATTGAGTGTTTCATTGTATGCTGAAGCACATTGGCTTATGTTTACTATCATGTGTACCTTTCCCTTTCCACTGAAGAATCCTTGAAGGAAATGAGTTAGTTTACCTTCCCGAAAGGGTATGTGCTGCTGCAGTTTTGCCTGTTGACAGTTCATGGGTGCATTAATGCATTTGCCTGGAGTCAGAAGAGAGGTGTTTATATTTCCATTCTTTTTCAGTCTATCACCCCTCTGTAGTCACCCTGGTGGGCCAGGGCTCCCTGGGACTCACCATGCTGATGTGGGCCTTAGTGTGGACGCCGCTCGGCACAGTGCGCTGCAGCCCAGAACTCCCAGCCTCAGGCAACCCGGCAGGCTTGGCCTCCCGAGCAGCAGGGGCTGCAGGTGCGCGCCACTGCACCCGGCGGTGTGTGCGCCCCGGGGCGCCACTGATTTGGAACCATCCCTTCTTGAACATCAACTCCCTGGAGACAATGGGTCGGGGGATTTCTGGCCAGTGTCATCCTGAGTGCCAGACTTTATTGAACTATTCAACTACAACTCCCAGCATCCCAAGGGACTTTTGGCTGGCACCATCTTGGGGCTGAGATTTTGAATTTGCAAATTGTTTTTTTTTTCCCCTTTTCTGGTTTTTTTTTTTTTTTTTTTTTTTTTTTTTTTTTTTTCCTTTTCCTTTTTTCCTTTCCCTCATCCTCATCTGGAGTTTTTTTTTTTTTTCATAATAAATGTCTTTTGGATAAACATTGGTCTCGATATCAGGTCATTGAGCATGCTGAGGGGTTTCAGTTTCCCCCCTCGGAAGGCGAGCGCCAAGCCTGTGTCTCAGCCTCAATTCTTACTCGGGTGGGGTAAGACTCAAGAATATCCTGACCTGGTACCATTCGGTACCGGTTCGTGACAGATGGTTTGAAATTCCTGCTTTTCCTGGTGGGTGGAGCTCTGAAATCTAAAGGGAAGAGTGTGTGCTAGCTTGGGCTACACCCAGCCCCACCCTCAGGGGCAAGCTTGAATGAGAAGAGGTGGAGACCTGTTCTATTCCCACTCCCCCTCCTTCCTGTCTTCGGGACTTCTGGCTTGGATCTATAAAAGGGGGAGAGGGAGCATATCCCTCTCTCTCTCTCGATGCTGGGTCCTCCAGCTGGATAGATGCTGTTTTGTTGCTGCTGCTGTTTCCTGTTCCGGCACGTGGCGGTGGCCATCTTGGGACTTGGTCCTCTTCTCCAGACTCATCCCCCGCTTTCATCCACACCTAAGAACTTTTCATCCAGTTTCAATCCACATCAATCCATTGAGAACCAGTACTGGGGAGCTTCAACGCAGAGCTTGGTTTTGTATTTTTTGGAAATTTACCCCTCCTTACTTTGTTACCCCTATAATCTCTTTTATGCCCTTGTTTCTCAGTTAACAAGATTTTAATATGTCCAAGATTAATTTCTGGACAAAGCCTCTCATATTCTTCACTTTTCTCTTTATGAGAAATCAAGCAAAGCCACCTTACCCAAACAGCCTCAAGCCAAACAGTTAAATATGGCAAACATACACAAAAAAAATGAGATTCATATTTCTATTTTGAGCAATTTTAGACATACCTTTAAAAAAAAGCCCCAAACATATTTACATGATAACCACAGAGCTATGGTATAGAATACTTTCTGTCAACACCCTGAACTTCTTTTAGATAAAAGTGCCAATCTCAAAGTTCCATATATAACCAAATTCAATATAAAGACTGAGACTGTCAACTCTGAGAATTCGGCATGATCCTGAGAGCAGTGTTAGCACTGACTGACTCTGCCCTGCCCCCCAGGGCTCCCTTCACACTGCCCACAGCACAGGATCCCACGTTAGTCCCCTGAGGCTGAAAGTCCCTGTTCTGGCTGGTGATGCCCCAGCAGAACCACTCTCCATCTCCCCACAGGCCTGCCCTGCCCAGCCATGGCCCTGCGGAGCCCGGCGCACCCACCGGCCCACATCCTGGCCTGGCTTCATCCCATCCCCATCCCCGGTGGGTTGCCTGATGCCGGGAGCTGGGGCTGCTCCCATGACCCCTGCCACCCCGCTTCTGGCTGGGGTGGTGGGATGGGCTCTGGCTGTCAGGCCATGACCTGACACCTCTGGTGAAGTCCCTGACACTCTCTCACATCCATAGGGAGACACCGGCCTTCCTGGTGCCCTGGAAGGATTTTAATGTCTGGCCCCATGGAAATTATTTCACCATCATTTCCATTTTGGTAGTATTTAAACAAAAATAGTTTGTGTTACCA
>NW_008615645.1:0-395 GCF_000691845.1 Merops nubicus | reverse complement strand
ACATGCACCAGAAGAGGAAGGTTAAAGAAGGCATCCCCTCCCTGAAGAACAGCAATGGGGAATTAGTAACAACAGATGAGGAGAAGGCTGGGGTCTTAAACAAGTTTTTTTGTCTCAGTCTTCAATGGCAACTTCTCTCCTCACAGCTCTCAGGTGGATGGCCCGTGAGACGGGGACCAGCCAGACAAAGCCCCTCCCACAGCCAACAAGGACAAGGTTCTTGAATGTCTGAGGAACCTGAACAGCCTCAAGTCCATGAGCCCTGATGAGATGCACCCCAGAGTGCTGAAGGAATTGGCCAATGCAGTTGCCAAGCCCCTGCCTGTGATATTTGAAAACTCCTGGCAGTCAGGAGGTCCCTGGTGACCGGAAGAAAGGAAACATCACCCCTATTT
>NW_008615644.1:1438-2339 GCF_000691845.1 Merops nubicus | reverse complement strand
TTTGTCAGGCATGATTTGCCCGTGGAAGAGAGCGGAATCACTAAGTGGAGGAATAACAGTTCATACCATGGCAAGTTGCCATCTGAATAATTCCCAGCGCTGGGAGCTGCCCAACTCCCCAACACTGCTGGGTGCAGGCATGAGAACCTGCTGGTGACTGCAAAGGCCACACACTTGAGCTAAAAACTAACTGCAGACCATCAAACAAGCCTCCTGGACGTGGGTTGCACTCACTGCCAGGCAGGAAAGGGCAGGAGAATCCACGCTGACACCCCATCTCAGCTTTGGTGGCGTGACTAAGCAAGGCTTTTCCTCAGCAACACTGTGATAATCTCGTCCATTGCTTCTATCCTGGCCTCACTGC
Organism: Merops nubicus; assembly: GCF_000691845.1. Taxonomy (NCBI): domain Eukaryota; kingdom Metazoa; phylum Chordata; class Aves; order Coraciiformes; family Meropidae; genus Merops; species Merops nubicus. The sequence continues at coordinate 1,975 of NW_008615644.1, read as the reverse complement.
CCCTCGAGCTTCCCTATGGGAGAAGCCCCCCAGAGGGTAGACCTGTTAAACTGCCATTAGACATGGTGGGTCAACTGGCCGTGTCCTGTCAAGCTGTCGGTCTGAGAGCCCTGGTGTGAGACTAGAAGGGACGACTGGCCCTGCAAGCTCCTCCTGGACAGCCTGGGGACTCTGCCACCCAGCCTAGCAGGCTGGGCATGGGAAAAGCAGGGAGAAGCAACACATCCCTCCTGCTGGAATGAGAGCCCATGAGATGAGTGGAGTGTGAGGGTCCCAGTCCCAGCTGTACCTGGTGATTTTGGAGTCCCTGTAGGGAATGTGGCTGCTCTTCCTCCGAGGGTCTCCCAAGGCACTGATGACATTACCCAAGGCCAGGAGCCCGCTGTTGATCTGGATACTCTCCTTCAGCCTCTCCCCCGTGTTTCCCGTCTTCACAATTCGCTCTGAGCCTGCCAGGTCCACGAAGTGGAATTTGGAAACCAAGACGTGTCCCGAGGCGGGGAGGGTGGGGGGGGGCTGGTGCAGCAGCAGGCGGCC
>NW_008615644.1:578-1426 GCF_000691845.1 Merops nubicus | reverse complement strand
CGGGCCCCACGCCGCTGCTCCATGGTCACTGTGAAGATGGTGTGCGAGCGGCTCGACTTCCTGTTGACGTGGGTAGCTCCCGTGTGCTTGGCTGTGTTCCCCATCTCCAGCAGGCTCAGCACCTCGTCCAGCCCTTCCACTTCTGTCTCCTTCACGCCGCAGAGCACTGCAAACGACAAACAGCTGTGGCTGGGAGAAATGAGCTGCCCAAGGACACAGCTCCTCTGCATGGCCTCGGTGCTGTCACCCTGCCTGTACTGTGCCAGCTTTCCACACCGAATGGGACCAGGCACAGCAATCTGCTGCAGGAGAGGGATGGAAGAAAACCTATCTCTGCCCAGGGGCAGATAACCCAACCCCGGCCTTGGGGAGCAAAGGGAGCCCGTGTGCAGCCACGCATACCAACGTTCCCCTTGTCATCCTCCCGGATCTGGATGTCTTTGCTGGCTGTATCCACCTGCAGCAAGTCCCGAAACTCCTCCTTGTAGACTTCCAGGTAGGACACTCGGACCGTGTAGTCGATAAGGTCATTCTCATCGATGAGCCTGAAGGTCTCAGCCATGGCTCGTGGGATGATGCCCTGCTCATCTTCATTGATGGAAGCTGGCAGAGAGATGCACATGGTCACGGGGAATGCCCAGGGAGCCTGTGCTGCTGCTTTTGTCTCCAACAGCCACACAAAGGGGCAACCCCCAAATCTGGTGCAATGAGAGCCTGAACTGGGAAACTGAAAAGACAGGCAGGCTGAAAGTATGGAAACAATTAGGTGTTTACAGATTATGAAATTTACTAAAGCTGACTGATATCTGACATCCTCGGTAAGAGACCATAACACCATTAAACCAGCA
>NW_008615644.1:0-525 GCF_000691845.1 Merops nubicus | reverse complement strand
AAACCTCCCTCTCTTTAAGCTTTATTTGGGGCAAAGCTGAAAGATTCAAGCCTGATGAAGACAGGAGTGCCCTAAGACCACCACCACCTCCAGACCAGACACAGTCCTCTTGCTTGTCCTGCAGTGGCAGAGGAGAAAACCTACACGCTGTCATCTCCAAGAAGGTGTTGTCCATGAGGGGGTGGTTACAGCAGCATGGGTGGTGGTGTGGAAAGGCAGAAGGCAGGATGAGGATGGGTGGTGGTTGGGTTACTGGGGCTGGGCTGGGGTGCTGGCAGGGTCAGGAGGGAAGGCAGGGTAGATGGATCCTAGAATCATAGAATAGTTTGGGTTGAAAGGGACCTTTAAAAGTCACCTATTCCAACCCTGCTTCAGCAAGAAGGGACATCTTCAACCAGAGTAGGTTGCTCAGAGCCCTGTCCAACCTGACAGTGAACATCTCCAGGAATGGGGCATGTACCATTGCTCTCCGGGCAACCTGGGCCGGTGTCTCAGCAGCCTTGTTGTAAAAAATTTCTTCCTTAT
>NW_008615643.1:0-55427 GCF_000691845.1 Merops nubicus | reverse complement strand
CTCTTGTAGCTGGAGTAAGAAGGCCTCCTGTAGTATACACCAACCACAAGGTTCCCTTTGTTTTCTCAGTTCCTGATTTTTACCCATAAGCTTTCGACTTTCTCATGGATATTTTTAAGGGACGGCTCTTCACAATCCATCAATTTCTTAATATAAAGGGCAACACCGCCACCCTTCCTTCCGCTCCTGTCCCTCTTGAACAATTTGTAGCCATTGATAGCTACGTTCCACTCACAGGATTTGTCCCATCAAGTTTCAATGATGGCCACTATGTCACAGCCTTCCTGCAGCACAGTAGCTTCCATCTCTTCCTGTTTGTTGCCCAGGCTTCGTGTGTTGGTGTAGAGGCACTTCAGCTGGGCTGCTGGATGTGCTAGTGACTTACATGGGCACCCCTTTAATCCCCAAGGGTGTTCTTTGACTAACCCCCTGTTGTTCTCCCATTCCACTAGCCCTGGCATATTGTCCTGTTGCCAATCACTAATGACCCTAGCATCGTCATCCCTCCCCCCTTCACAACTAGTTTAAAGCCCTGTGAATCAGCTCTGCTATCTCCTGGGCAAGGATTCTCTTCCCCTTATAAGACAGGTCTTTCCCCTTTGATACTAGTATTTCTGGTGCTATGTAGGCTATCCTGTTACCAAAAACCCAAAATTGTGATGGTGGCATCAGCCCTGGAGCCATGCATTAATAGACTGGATTTTTTGTTTGTTTATTCCAGTGTTGCTGGTCTCAAGCAGTAGGATAATAGAGAAAATAACCTGTGCCCCAGATTCCCTTAGCAACCATCTCAAAGAAATCTTTTTAAACTGTTCTTATGCTATGTGCAGCTACATCTTCACCCTGCACCTGGAAAAAAAAAGTAGGGGGTAGTAATCTGAGGACCTCATTAGGCTGGGAAGTTTCCTAGTGATGTGCTTAACCCTGGCTCCAGGGAGACAGCAGACCTCCTTGTGAGGCGGGTCTACCCGACTTTATCACCCTGTAACAATTACCCTACATTTCCTCCTTTTGTTTGTGGTGGTGATAGAGGCAATGGACTTTACTGTGTAGCTGTCTTCAGTACAGTTAGATCTTTGTTCTTGTCATTACTAGAGGGTTCTACCTCAGCTAAGGCTTCATGCCTGTTACTTAGAGGCACCGCGGGTTGGGGGGGGGAGGAAGTGGTGTGTATGGTCAAGAGGGGACTTTGCCTGCTGCCCCTTCCATGAACTTTCTTCCACTCATTCTCCTCATTTAAGCCACTGCCACTGGCCTGGCAGGAGTTGAAAACAGGAGATCTTTGATTGTGGGTGTTCTCTGATGCCTGCTCCCGTTTCTGTTTTAGGGAGGGCGGAGTCTGACACCACCAATCTATCTCCTGTCCTGCCTCCCTAATACTCCTTAACCTCTCAGCTTCCTCAGATAGCTGTGCCGCTATGCCAAGGAGATCACCCGCTTGTTCCCAACGTACACAGCTCTCCTCTGGGCTGCCACTCCCAGCCGGTACAAGCGAGGCAAGGCTCAGGCAATCCTCGCAGCCCGCGACCTGGACAGCTGCCTGTTTCTGGGGGAGCTGTGCCTGAGTTCCCACGTTGCTCGTGGCCGGTGCAGAGATGGCTGGGCTCTCCACACCCCGCCCGTGCCCCTCAGGGAGGTGGCGTCCGGTTCTCCCTCGCCGCTGAGGGGCGGTGCCGGTCTCGCCGCGTTCACACAGCCCGCAGTTTCCTCCGGCACACCCCCGGCCACGTCACCCTCCCAGCCCCGCTCCCGCCAGAGCTCCGGGCTCTCTCCGCTCTCTTCTGGGAGCCCCTGGCTCTGGGAACCCCTTTTCTGTCCTAATCTAGCGCTCAGCTAGAGGACTTACCGCTGTTGTGGCTGTTTCTGGCGACAAGAGATACTAAGGAAGTCCCAATCTTACTAAGTTCACTCTAAATAGACTCACAGAATTGCCACTCATTTGAATCCTTTCCCTCTAGGCCAAAGGTACATTATGTTAGTAACAAGAAAGTATATATTGCTTTGGCACCTGAAAGCTTTGGCTCCTTATCTTTCAGAATTATGGTTTGCTTTAATAGACTTACAGCGCTTTCCCCAACAGCCAGTTTCTCACAATTCCACCCCAACTCTTAGACCTTGTCTCTGCTACGTCCCTCTCCTCTCCACTAGGGCGGACTTTAGTTTTTCGGGGCTTTTTTCCCCCCACAAACCTAAGCAAGGCTGCCTAAAGATTGGCTAGATGACTATCACCTCAAAATGTGAAGAAGCTGAAGGTAACAACACTGGTTTTCTCTGGTCACTGTTGAAACCTTTGACCTTCACATATGAACTTAGAGATTTAATTCCTACAGTTAGATGAAAATTACTCCTGTAAGTGATATCTGTCTGTGACAGGCATTGAATGAGACAACAATGAAGATTTTATGACCGCTACAGAGTAACAGTTAGCACATGCCAGAATATCTCCTCTCCCGGTGGGATTCCAATCAAATGTGCACCTCATTCACCAGAGGTATCTGTAAATGAAAAGAATGATACAGATTTCCAGGAACTGCTTTCAGTTTCCTGATCCCTGAGGGAGTCAAAATGCCCGCGCTTCACAGCACCCTAACAGAACAGTGAGCAAATTACACCACACAGCCAGCTTTTAAAAACAAACAAACAAACAAAAAGTGTGAGGTTCAGTTGTGCATGTCCTTCAGTGCAAACAAATTAAAGAGGGTGTTCTACAGTGAGGAACCATGCCTATACTTGTAGAACAAGAGAGACCTTCAGATAACTTCCAAAGGCAGAGCACAACAGAGGGAGCACAGCCTGTTTGTCTGTCCTTAACAACTCATGTGTCTTCAAGGTTGCAGCCTAACCCTTGTTTGTTTTACAAATCAAAGGAGAAATGTTGAGAATTCACATTGAACCACAGGATAACAAAAAACATTCTAATGGCTCTCACTTGATTTGTGGTTAGCTATAACCATAGTTTTTACCCAAATATTTGATCCTGTTTTGGCTTTCAAATATTTCCTGCTGTCCACAGACCTAACGCTCACAAATCTTTTATGTTATTTACAGCCCTTCATAAATAGATTGTGGTCATGTCCAGATGCCACCCACTTAATTAATCACACGTTTTCTATCTGCATAATAGCTGTTTTCATTACCTATCTGTGCTTTATGTGGAATTTTTAATTTTGTCAGATAAATTTCAGACATCAAGGAGAAACAAACTATTAATTTTTGACAACCTTTAGAATTCAAATGACATTTACAGCATCTAGATATGCACCGCTAATGAAAAAAAAAAAAAAAAGCTACTCACGTAAAGACATATAAAGACTCTTTCACTAAGATATTCAATAGTTTCTTGCTGCCTAGAGAATTACTTGAGAGAAAGAAGGTTTTATTCTTCTTACAATGGAAACAGTAAAGCCATCCAGGGAAAGCAATCACGTGAAAAGATGGTCTTAAAGATATCAACTAGTAACATCTACTAAAAAAGAATTAAAAATATAAAGCATGCATCACACGTCAATACATCTGACAGTTAGAAAAACAATTTCTCTCACATTGTTTTTGTTTTAAGGAAAGATAATGCAAAGGGGACCTGTAGCTCTCCCATGCACAGAACCAATTTAAGGTGTATGAAATCAAGCCAATCACTGGCAATACCACAGCAATGAAGAGCTGAAATTTAAACAGTCCATTGCTGGCCATCACCTTAGCAAAGTAAGGATAGCTATTCAGCTTTGAGACTCCTGCTCTACAAACAGCTTATTCAAGAATTCTGTGCTCAAGTGTTTTGAAGTGGACATGTTAGTAGCATTTAAGACTGAAGGAGATTAAGATGCCTGATCATAATATATATATTTCAGTGGAAATTGAAAAATAATAATTTGAAAGTGGGTGAAAGGCTCGTAGGCCCTTTTCTTCGACAGAATCCAATTTAGTCAGCAGTGTTCACTTCTGCTGGGGTTAGAAACCTGGGAATCCATCTTAACCATTCAGAGGCCTCTAGGCACTGAATCCAACCCTAAGCACATGACCATAACACAAAGGGAGACTAGTTTCACCATGCCTGGACACTAGGGTCAGCCTATTCACATACATCTCTTTCTCTAGAGCATTCACAAACACATCTAAGGTCCTGGGGCTTCCGTTTTGCATTCTCAGAGCTCCAAGTGGATCAAATCGCTCACAGTCATTAAGGATGGGAATACTGTGATAGAAAAAATAACCAGAAAATACCTGAAAACCAAAGTTTTGCAATTTTTTTTCATCTAAATATTTAATCTGCAACTGGAAGCTCCATTCCCAAGAAAGTTCTAATGCTCAAGAGGTGCAACAGGTTCAAATGGTATGTGCAGCTCTAGAACGCACCAATTGTTCTTTCACTTCAGAAAGCTTGAAAGCACAAGGACAGTAAAGTTGCTTTAGTCTGAGACCAGTCTAAATCTAATCTGCTTGAATATATTGATCTGCTGCAAATATGTCAAATCACTTCATATCCCAGATTCAGCAAAAGCAAGCAAACTTTATGCTTTTATTGAAACAACTCAATATCAAATATATCAACCCCACACATTACAGTTCTCCAAGAAGGGTATCTTGTTTCTTAGAATCTACACAAAGACTAAGTGTATGTTTATATTGTGGATCACAAAGCTAAGGCCTTCAAAAACACAGAGAGTACAGATGTATTGAATCTAGCAACAGTGCAGTCTGAAAATTCATGAAACAGTTCTTAAAATCTAGCCTCATTTGACCTTGTTGGCAATGACAAGAAACAGTTAAATGAAATAATACAATTTATGTTATTGATGTTAACTCTATGCCTTTTTTTAAAACACCTCTTATCTAAGTGGCTAAAGCTAATGCATGTCAGCACTGCCCTGATCGTATCTTGGTATTATTGTTGGCAAGTAGTACTATGCCCATTTCAGGATTAAAGGAAACGTCTCCACAATTCTCTTCAAAAGCTTGCACTTCAGAAAACAAGCGTAAATCACACTATAACCCATCCAAAGATATGGCTGTTTCTCCAGTATAATGTATCTACTCCTTGCTGGCTTCAAAACACTACATTACAAGTTTCCTCATGAAGTCGTATAATATCTACCATTATTACGTTCTGGTTGATGAACATCATAAAGAGCATAAACAAACAGTAATAATATTTGAAAACAACATCATACAAGAGCTGAAGACGACAAATAGTCCTGGTTATGACTTAAGTTTAGAATAACCTCCTGAGCTACACAGGCAACCATTCACCTCTATACCCACAGCAGTGACAGTCTGCTTCCACAGCAAGTATTTAATTGTTTGAGGAAAAGTTCTACGGCCCGATGACCTGCATGATGCTGGTTTTATCCTGCCATGTAGGAACAACAGAAGATAGAAAATTGGACTGGTAGATTTTTCATTTTGAATAATGGAAAAATACAATCTGTTCCTTCTGAAAAATTAGAAGTGGCAGATCAGCCACTCCACAAGGCAGCAGACATCTCCCTGTCACAGCCAGGAGTGGAATCCTCTATTCAATACAGGTCCATTTTCCTCTACCCTTGATGCTAAACAGCTATACGGTATCATCCCAACTAACAACCACTTAAACAACATGCGTAATTTTGCACAAAAGTGAATGCTTAAATCTTTTTCAAGAAACTATATACTACATTGAGCTGTAACTGAGATGCTTGAAAAGAAATCTTTCAAATTTAAAGGTTCAAGCTTTCTGCTTTTTAATTAAAAAAAACCCAACAAAATAATTTTACCCTTGCAAAGCTCTATCTGAGCTTGCAGTCCTGAAATACCAGAATTCTGCTTGTCCTATAGAAAATAACAGCCCTTAAAACATAAAAAGGTGTGTGTGAAGTTTATTGCAGATCTGTTGTAAGACAAGTGGAATCTGAACAGTCTGAAGCTTTACCAACTCCTGTTGACCACAGTTTAGGAAAGGAAGCAGCGTGCTCTAGCTTTGTTATGCAAGTACAAAGGACCACTTAATATTCAGCCATTTGGATTTTGGGCTGTACTTGAATGCTGTAGGGGAAGGAGCTGTGTGAATGCAAAAGGGAGGAGACCACAGGACCAGAGGATGTGACAGCATAAACCCGTTCCTTCCAGTTGTGTGTCTGCATCACAAGTAGCAGAAGTAGGAACATCCATTTCCTACGAATGCAAGCAATAGCTGGAAAAACTTACCTGTGGAAGAGCCCACACAGCTGCTTCTCCTCAGGATCTCACATGGCCCTGAGCATTTGTCGGCCTTCTTAGATTTATCTTGAAAGAGACCATCCCCTTCACTCTTCAGCCAGAAAGGACTGGATTTACCCAGTGCTTGTTTTCTAACACGGTGTTACTGAAGCTTTGTGCCCAAGTCCTGGGCTGAGATTAAGTAAAGCTAACTTCAGAAATACCCCAGCCGAGAGAAACAAAAACCAAAATCTACTATCATGTGAAACACAGTCTTTCCAGGAACTGTTTCTTCCTTATCTGTATAAGCTCTGCCTTGGTCACCTTGCAACCAAGATGCTACAGATCTGTAAGAGGTGCCCTTGGCTGACATTCTTCACTCACTGTTTTAAATACAACTGGTGTGTGCCGCAGTGGGAAGTTTCCTGTACTACATGATCTTGACCTACTTGTGAGAAAATATTTACAGAGATGAGCTTCCTTCTTACAACATGATTTTGTGTTAACAGACATGGCACGAGGGAGTAAGCAGCACACCATCCCTACTTGTAGAGCCCACGTTTGAAGACAGACAGAATATATTTCTGGACAAACACTTAACTAAAATTATCCATCTGGCTATACCAACAAATATGATTTATAAAAAACCAAGAGTAATATAAATACCGTCATTTTAGGCAAAAATCAGCCCTCCTTTTCACTTTTTTAATAGACTGCCTATTGGGACTAATCCGTTTACATCACTATACAGTTTTCATGCTCAAACACTATCAAATAATGATATTAATGTTTTGAGTGATGTTTCTGCAGCCCGAAACCAGGGAATTTTCTTCTTTGTAATTTATCTGTTCTCTTTGATAAAGTCCAGCTCCTGGGACACTGACTTTCCTCAAACTCAAGAGTTATAGATCAAAATCCCTCTTCTAGGCTGCTAAGCTTATTCAGCCAGCAGGAATGCGGTTTCTCACAGAAAACGAGAACTTCAGAATGCTCCTTCTAAAGATAATGACACTGAATGTGCCAAGTTCCGTTCTCAATTACCTCTGTATGTGACTTCACGGGGTTTACACAGCGGTTAGATTTGGAAGCTGCTCTATGACCGAAAATCTAAAATAACTACTTCCAAATCACAGAACATCTATTTGAAGATAGACAGGCACTCTATCTTCTTCCCTTGCTGGGGTAACTCAAGGACTGGGAAACATAACCAATACTTACTTTACGAGTAAAATTTGGACATATGGAAGAAAATGCCCTCCTGTCAACTTGTACAGAGTAGTTACAGGAAAAGGGCCTGGTTTGAACAAGATGACTTTCCCTAATGATGCAAGAAAAGATAACCCACAGTTAAGCAACGTCCAGGTCTTAACTGAGCTTTACTTGCTCTCTTTTTTGACTTGTCATCACATCAGTGCTCTTCAAAACAAAGTAAAACCTGACAGTCAGATGAGACATGGAACAGCAAAGTACAGCTTATTGACTCATTCTCACAGGCTCATCATTCCAGGATGCTATTTGCTATGTTATGAAGGAAAGTAACTGGTCCTTGCTGCCTGAACTATGTAACTATTGAGTATTATTCACGCTAGAAGATACTGCGAAGAGTTTCCACTGACCATATGGTATAGAACTGGACCTATTTATACTAACAACACTCTTGACACTTTCAACATACAGTTTTTAATTCCCTTCAAAATTTTCTTACATTCACAGTTTCTTGATATTTGCAGGAACAAGACTTACAGTCAGGTGTAAGAAAAAAAATTGTATTTAGTGTCTCAACATATTTCAGTGCTGCAAACCGTCAAATATCTTTATTCCCGTTAATCAGAAAACACGCAAAACATCAGTGACAAGGTCTGCGAGTAACAGAAAACTGTATACATTTCTTTGGTTTGACTGGCACAAAAATAAGGGGGAAAAATCGGGCCTAAGGCCTGACTCAGAAGAGTTTGTTCAACTTCACCATTGTGTCAATAATGACTTCATCCTTAATTTGCACTGTAAGTTCCTGGTTCTTAACGTTTTCTTGCTAATGTGAAGATATGAAGGCTAGCAAAAAAATCCCGAGTATGAGGGCCTTCAGAAGAATCTCAAGGCAGTGAATGATCAGGCCCTCTGAATGATTAGGTTCAATGACCAAAACTCTTCACCTATAGTTGAAGAACACATAAACATAAGGAAGTCATGCCAAGGCAGACCAAAGACCCGCTATTCAGAGGCATGAGCAACAGATGCAAAAGAGAGATCCTAAAACCAGGAAAAATACATGCTATTTTGACAGTATATTTTTCCAGGCTGCATCTTTTATTCGAGGCACAAAGACTCCCTACGTCAGATATTACATCTTTTCTATCTTTCAGTAGTCCTTCCTTAATATGCTTAGCTTCCTTCCTGAATTTCAAGAGCTGTAATTCCTATGTCAGTGAGTTCCACTATTGAACTACATATTTTATTTTGAGACTAGGATTAGGTGATTTCTGCCAATGCCTTGTAGTTCACATATTGAGAAAGACAACAACAATCATTTCCTCTTCATATCCTCCATGAACTTTCAAGTTTTATGGACTTCACTCAATCATTCTCATCTCAAGTTACCTTTATTGCGGACTGAAATGTTCATCCTGTTGAATCCCTGCTCATGCTATTTCATTCCCTTCTCATCCTCTGGCTTAAATATACCTACTGCAGTTCTAAAGGATCCTATCTGAGGTGGGGTGGCCCATATATTTGAGATGCACATGTACCATGTGTCTGTCTGTCTATATATACTTATACACAGAACCACACACAGATAAACATGTTCTGTTTTCCATTGCTTTCCATAATGATAGCAGAATAGTAAAAAAGCAAATCAGAAGTTAGGATAACTATATTACAGAGTTTTGGAGAAAAATTTAAAACATTTCAATTTGAATTCAAAGATACTTGCCCCGCCTTTCCCCAACAATCTGTTATGTTAATTTCAACAGACTAATTCTCCTCTTCTTCCAATCTCATTCCTTGAATATGTCTTACTTGAGTGCTTATGCTGAGGGCTGTTACATCTAACAGTTTTTAAAAACAATTTTTTTAAGACATGCTTTTGGGATGTACATTTCTCAAATGCTCAGTTTTGGTTTAAATATCATTATAAGCTCTTTGCAGACAGAGCCACAATCACATTCACAGTGTTTTCTCAGGGTGGAACTCACTAAAGGTTTGGTTAATTTTGGCATGCCAGGCAGAAGTCTGATACACCTGCAAATGAATGCAGTCCCACTTTCAAAACTGATTCAATTATTCACAAAGTGAGCCCACTGCCATCTCTCATAGTGCTCTTAGTCTGTTGTTTGCTCTAAAAATGTTTTCAGAAGGTAACTCCTCTTGTTACTACTACCTTTTTTCAACTCATTTACAAGTGCTTGATCTCAAACACTGTCGCCCTGTTTCAGTGGAATGATTTCTCAAAATCTTTTTTCTTCTTCCTTGGATATCTTGACATGTCAAAATAGATACGAAAACTGCAGGCAGTTTTACAAGGTGAAATCTTTCCCCAGAGTATCATCCATGTGGGATGCCCTGTCAAAGTCACAGCCACTACATTTAGAATCTTCTCTGATTTTTGAGGTAGCTGATTTATCTCTTTTCCTGAAGCACTTACGTTCAAAGAGTTACATTTATATTTATGCAGTTCTTCAAACGATTTGTGTGCTATAGGAACAAATAACCAATTTTTGAGCAATATAATTCCTTTCAACTTCTATACTCCAGTTGTAAACGCTGAAGAATGCACAGGCTGCAGTACATAGCAATAGGTGCCTGAATGAGAAACAAGTTTTGAAATGATAATGGACAATTTGAGATCACAAACGTGACCTCAAGTTGGATTGCTTTCTATGTTTTTTTTTTGGTTTGTTTGTTTGGGGTTTTTTGTGTGTGTGTGGTTTTTTTTTGTTTTGATTTGGTTTGGTTTTCTTTTTTTAGTGAAAAGGTGAGATTTAATTAAGTATTGGAAATGTTCAGAAAGACTAACAAGAATTTACATGTGTATATGCATTATAAAGAAACACAGCTGCATATTCCAGTCTAACACGCTAACTATATATTTACATTCTTTCTGTCAACTATTTTAAAAAACACAACATGTGTTTCTGTAAATAGCCATGTTGAAGGCAAATGATACAACCAAGATTTGGTTTAATTCCATTTCCTCCACTCATCAAAGTTAGCTCATTGTTGAAAAAGCTTCATTGTATGTATTCATTCTGCTTTTGTTTAATTTACAAACACAACATGTGAGGCAATGCATGTGATCCTATGCACCTTCTACTAACATTAAAGATTTCTACAGCTGTGGCTTTTAGGACCACACTAAAAATTCTCATCACAGATTTCAACAGATCAGTCTACAGGTATGTGTGCCCAATTTCACACATGGAAGTAGTTATGCCCCCTAAAGCTGATGCATGTTCATTCCAACCTGCCAAAACGCACACAAACTCCTTGAACACTCAAACTTGCTCTTTGCACATGGATTGTGAGAACACAGGTTCTGACTGAATGGATAACAGACGAAAAATTTATCATCTGATTTTCATCCAGATCCTGTAACTCGATTTGCACACAGCTCTCACTAAGTGGATCAGTTTCCAGGATCAAGGCAGTAGGGGGACCAGCATGTACATGTTTCATCTATCATTAACTCAGTGAGTTTAACAACTCCAGCAGATGCCCTGTATGCCTTTTCAGGTTCTTCAGTATCTTTGAAAATTCCAATTCAGATTAAAAAAAAATTTAAAAATTTAAAAAATTAAAAATTGTGCAAAGGAAAGTTAGTCTGTAAAGGCTTCTGGTTTTGAAGTTGTTAACTTGTTCCTTCAAAAAATCTGAACTGCCTATATTGAAAATAGACACATTAAAATTAAGAAGGAAGACAAGCTCTCCTGAATTTACTATTGTATTCCAGTAAAACCATAATTTCTCATCCACTTGCTGTTTTTAAGGGTCACACACAACATATAAAGTGTCTCCACACTCTTTTTTTGGATTTTCCTTTACACAGTGCATCAACAACTAGCACAACTGAAACAGTCCAGGGCAGTAATACTAAGCTACTAATAATGATCAAAACAAGGAACTTGTTTTAAATTCCTTTTAAACCAATGCCTTCACAAGGCATTCATCAGTGAATGCTTAGATACTTGGACAAACTGTGTAGGGGTAAGTGTTAATGAAAAAAAAATTCACAATAAAAAAACCCAGCAACATTGTTGAGGTTCAGATGAGAGAGATGGTCCTGAATTTTACTGTGCAAGCTCATAGCTAGTTTTTATTTTATTCAGGTATTTCTTCCAGTCTGTGTTACAACAATGTTAATTGTTCAGGATTCAGTACAGTCCATTCCACTGATAAGCAGAGATAAATGAATGCCAAAAGTCTCTCAAAGCAGTAGAATTTGGATTAAAAATAAAAAGCCTAGGGGAAAGCAAAGCATAGTCATTGCTGATCTCTTTAAATCTTTTTATCTTTCACTCAAGAACAAAATGAGAGCTAAACTAACAGATCTGTTATAACAGTAAATTTCCAGTTTCCAGTTTTAACAGGTAACAATTTGGTTACCTCATCCATGTTCTTGGTGGACTGTAGAAACCGAAAACCCCCAAGGCTGATAATATACTGCACAGTTTATAGACAGGTAAACTGAGGACAAAGGAATTAAATAACTAGTTTCAGCCATTACTAGCATTACAGTTCCTGTGACTTGGTCTAACACAGAGAACTCAACTCTTAGAAGCTTTTCTTTATGGAAAAGAAATATCTGCAAAGTTCCGCAGAATCCAGTTCCTAGTTAAGTAGCATCATGTGCCAGCACTACTCCCCAGAATACACGACCTCGGCTTTCTAAGCCACTCAAGACTTCTCAACTGTCTTTGTTCTGTAATAGGAACTTGGTATGTGCAAATAACTGCCCCTATGGTTATACTGTACTGAACAAATGCTTGCATGTTTTTCAACTTTGAAGTTAAAATAAAGAAATATTTAATATCTTCTGAAAAATAACAGTCCATACAGAAAAGTGGCCTACTGTAATATTCCTGTAAACTTTTATCTCCTCCATACTCCTTAATAATATGTAAGTCAGGAATAGAGACTGTGTGAACTACCCTTGAGATAAGGAAAGTTAGATTCACTATCTTTCTAATAATTCCCAATGTGAGAAGAAGTCTGGCCATTGCCAATAGACTAGTCCCAACTGGCTTTATACTAGGGTTATGTTTATTCAAGTGTTCTTCTTTATGAAGGGAAAACTTGGCTTTGTTTCAAGATAAATAGAAAACTTCCAAGCAGCAAAATATTTTAGGGACAGATGTCTGATCTTGAAACAGCAGCTAAAATAACCAGAATATATCTGTGCAATAAACACTCATCATCCCTCCCTGTCAACTGTATGTATTTCTTTTTATTCACTGCTTTCCTTACAAAAAGAAAAGCACAGATAACAGTGTTTTCAATTATCTCCTGGAACAACTTTAGTTAACTTTCTTAATTCTAATAAAATTTGCAATTCTGTAACAAGTGTAGCTTTCTTTATTCCCTCTGGGAGCTTAGTTATGCCTATTACACGTGGCAGGGTGCTCCTGAGGACCGAGGTGCATGGAGCAAAGAGCAGCAATGTCCAGGGACTCAGCGCCCTGGCTCCTGTGGACCCGGCTGCCGCCCTGACCCTCCTTCACCCTGCCGTGCTCCACCTTCCTTTACCTGCTTGTGAGACTCCTGGCACTGATGCAGCTTCAACCTCAGCAACTGTTAAAATTCAGCTTGAAAAGTAAAGAAATTAATAAATAAATAAATACTGGCAGAGCTGGTAACTATAGTAATGGCTAACATTTCCAAATGCTTTCCAGTAATATCCCTGTTGCTTTTAGATGGCCATAGCTCTGCCAAAGCTTAACCCACACTGAAGACTTCCATGCCAGGTATACAAGCTGAATGTCTCTTTTCAAATAAATTAAACAGTAAAAATAGTTCCATTTAAAAAAAATACATGTCTACAAACCATTTTGTTTTGTAAATATTTTTTAAAAAGAGTTTATAACTGGTTTACAAAGAAATTGTTGTACTTTTCTTGTTTAAGATCAGGAGCTCAAAATTGGCAAGGCAGCTGAGACAGTATCAAGGACATGCTCTTTTCTTACAAAGCAATGTCCACGTCTAGTCAAGATATAAACCCGTGAGTATCACCATGGCATCTAGTCAACACAGGCTTGTTAAGAATTGGGCAGCACAACGCTAAAAAAAAAACCCTGTCATACTGTGCATGCTGCAGGGTTTCAAGTAAGTTCAAGATGCTGCCTGCCGTTGTTACTGTCATGAAGGAAAGTACTTGAAAACAGTCTGTTGTCACCGAAGCAGCAGAAGCAGGTCGGGAACCATGCTTCGCTGTGTGGGACTGAGGAAGACTGAGCCAGTGAGTGGCAAGGACAAAAAGAGAAGCTGGAGCACAACTACCAAAGTGTACTCTCCCAGCACAGAGGGAAAAAAGAAAAGGGCAACTTTTTTCAACCAGAATCTGCAGAAACTCTAGCAACGGGTCCTGAGTCATAACAATTCAGCTGTTCAGCAAAGAGCTGATAACCAGTGGCTTTTTTATCTTGACTTTATGAGAGTCAAGGTGATTCCATGATGGAATCTCTGGGGGAGCAGGGGTTTGCAGCTTTCCCTCTTTAAAAACTGATAAAAGCTCATACACCTGTTCCAAACAGAGGAAAATGACAGTATTAAAGTGTACCTTTCAATATATCAAACTGCCTTTCTTCACCCAAGCAATTGCCAAAATCAGACTTCAAGAGCTCCAAAACACAGAGATGCAGAGATATTCCCTGACACTGCACTCATACTAAGTCGGTGAGGTAGCACCACGAGCAGGTAAGAAACTTTGCTTCTTACAATTATTTTTTTTTAATCGAAAGGTTTGGCTTCACACTTATTTGGTTGGGCATTCAATAAATGCTTTTTTGCCCCAAGGTATGTTGAAAAGGAATAGACAGTACCACATCTAGGCTTTACTCATTCTTGGCTGGTCCTAAACCACACACATTTACTGTAAGTTGTCATGGTCACCCCTGGACAGCTCTGAAGGCTGCACAGTCACGTTCACGTTCACGTTCCAGAGCAGCAGCTGGCTATGCCTTTTGGGGAACGAGGTTTACAGACACCTACTAAGGCCTAACCTCAGTCCTTTTCTGAAGAAATACTTCAGGAAGTCATGACCAGCTCATGGCAGGAAGCGAAATCTACTTCACCATGTTTTCACCCTTAGTATACCTACATATATCCCACCTCTCTCTCCTCACTGCAATGTAACTAACTCACAATCTGCATTTCCAAGCTGTAAATCCATCCTAAGGAGCAAGGAACTGAATCTAGTGTTCTCCCTGCCCTGAATTCAAAGTGGTACCCCCCAGATAAGACAAAATAAACTTTAACACTGCCTATCTGCTTTGATGGCACCCCAAAACCCAAGGGATTATCGAGCTCTCATGTGCTGCAGCAACAAAAACTGAGCTGTTCTTTCAATAAATTAATATTCAACAATGGGAGGTATTTTCATTGCTTAATTTCTACATGCCTTCTCTCTGCTCCAAGTGCATGATAATGTACATTATAGGAAGTCAATGTAACACCACACTTCTATTCAAGACAGATCCACATTTAGTCTCTTGCTGGCAATAAATAATTTTCTTCCGGCCCTAAAGTGAGGATTTTCTTCCATTTAATTCTTCCTTTTCAATTATATACTACTCTGCTAGTGAGTGTTTTCCAAACAGCAAAGTTCTCATTTCTTTCTCTTAGCTCTATCATATCTACTGTGGGTTAAAGGCAAAAACATTACTTTGCCAACTGCTATGAAGAATTTGAGTCCCTATCCCTTCAAAATCCTGCAAGCTGTTCTCCCATCTTTTCTCTCTCCTTTATCACTCAACATTTGCTTACTTATGATGGGAGGGGAGAGAAATGACAAAACCTGTATTGTATCTAACCCTGTACATTATCTGGGTAATGAACAGCAATTCTGCTAATTCTTCATGTACTGAAAAAAGTTTTCTCAGTCTGGCAAACTCCCGTGGAAAAAATGCATCACTTTTCCATAAGATTCAGCAACAGCTAACGAGATGCACACACCACCTAGTTAAATTTCCCAGTGCTTTTGGATTGTGGCTTACTGAACTGGTCCTACACAACCAGCAGGCATTCTGACTAATACTTAGATTGACATAGCAATTCCGACTGTCCAATGTAAATACGAATGCCAATCACAATATGAACAGTGCAAATTCTCTGACATCCAGCCCGACACCCCAGACAACTGTTCTACCCAAGACTGTTCTGCTTGCTCTGTCTTCTAAAGGCCACAGCTCATAAACTCTGGAATCATTTTTATGCCATTAATCAAAATAGAATTGAAATCCATCATGAGCACAACTACTCATCTAAGCTTGTATGCACATATGACTGAGCAGAGAATTTAGTTTCTGTATCCTGATCACATTACAACGTGCCTACAAGTTTCCTCTGATTTTGAAATTGTATTCAATTCCTTATAAATGCTATTTATTTATCAGTTTCCTTAACATGTACTCTAATGCCTACCACAATATAATCACTGTCCAACAACAGAGACACAAGACTATCAGATACGAAGAACAAAGAGATATTTGATATGTAAAACCATGCAAAATCCTAGAAAAAGCTTTCTCTGAGATAAAGACCTCTAGGGAGTGGGACTAACAAAGCTTTACTAGAAATAAGTATCTCAGACAAAGTCATATAAGACTTACACAATCCCAAATAAGAATCATTCCAAGAAGAAAGTGCACTAAGCTGCATCTCATATTTTGTTATTTTAAATTAGAAGAAAAGGAAAATCCAGGAACAAGATTTGCTTTACTTAGAGGTAAGTCAATATAATTTGCTAAGAACGTGGTGAGCACTCCCTTTGCTTAGAAAAGCTGTTTCAGAAAGCATATTCCATATAAAGAACAGAGCGTCTAAATTCCACACTACTCTGCTCCTCTGACTGGCAAAGAAATTATCAGTACCCAACTCCAAAATCAATCCATAGTTTGTGCAGTTTTCTAGGATCAGCTCAATTGAAGGAGTAGTCAGTATTTCAGCCAGTGAGACTACATTTCCTTTTAGAACAGGCAAAACTGAAGAAGTAGGTGTGTTGTGCTATGAAGATTTCAAAGCTCCAAATGACAGTGGCTTTTCCAGCCTTCTACTTCAAACCAAAAAACTAACAGGGAAATTAGCTTATTACACACCCTCTTCTCCCATGCTTTAATTACAACAGCAATTCTAGTCTGGGTTGAATCAAATTAATTACTAATAACTTTAATATAGAAGCATACATATACCACTTCATCTTGGTTGTGCCAGTTTAACTATTGTGCACATGTATATGAAATATAAAGTAAAGCAAGTTACCAAAAGTTAACCCATGTAAAACAGTATGAACGTAATTAACAGTATGCATAATGTAAAACGTATGGTGACTGCTAATAAAAAGCACCACTCGTCTGTAAGTTATCTCACAACCTACAACATACTCCAGGTATTTTATACAGTTCCACACAGGAGACTTATGAGCTAGTGCTGAAGAGTAACTGTGAACCTACGTTAATGCCTAGATGGTCGTTGCTGAGACACTAGTTAAGTAGTCAGGTAAGCTGTAGCCCATGGAATCATTACATATACTTTTTAATATGACACAAAACAAAACCTTTGGCTTTATGAAACTCATCCACACACATTTATCATTTCTGTTGAGCCAAGATACACTACAGTTTTGCCAGGCTTATATGCTTATTGTACCCTGAATTTCTTAAGAAGCAGACATTCCTCATCGATAAAGGTCAAGTCTCGCAAGAGAAGATACAGAACTGACCAGCCTCATCATCCTTCTAAGAGTCTACCACTCGGTTTTTTATTTTCACTACTGCTTAAAAGTCTACCCAGATGAAAAATAAAAATTATAAAGAACAGAATGTTTTTCACTATACAGCTACTTAATGGTCTTGGGATAACAAACACATTCTGCTCAGGCTTGCTGAGCTTAACTAGACAGCCACTTCTCCAGGATCTGCTTATCACACCAAACATTACAAAAGCTAACACAGACATTCTGTGCAACACAAGGCAGCTGAAAAACAAAAGCCTAAACAATTTTAGAGAATAGTCTTGAACATTTTAAAATGTTGGCTTACCAGTACTACTGAGTGCTCCTATATGAAAAAAACATAATTTAAATTCTATTAAATGCTTTAAAGCTGAAAATTCACCTTAAAACATCCCAAAGGCCTAACTCCACTGCAAGCTTTGACTACAGTGGAGACGTTACTCCAAGTAAGGCCTGAGTAACGTCTTCAGGACTGAGCTATAAAGTAACAAGGTGTGCTACAGATAAGCAGAAGTTAAAGAAAAGTGTCATAAATGTGTGTATAGTAGCAACAAAAACAACAATACATCCCAGAGAAATATGCTAAGACATCTACATTTAAGAGCTTAAAAATACAGTTGTCTTACCAAAATGGATGCAACAAGGTATCTCATACTGATATTTCATAAACAATTTAATAATGGGTTCTTATAAAATTAACTATAGTATCCACCCACATTAATGCTTACACCTGCAGAAAACAAACAAACAAACAAACAAAAACACCTAACCAAACAACTGAGAAATTTCCTCATTCCAGTCCTGCAATATGCTCAGGTTCAGTTGACACAAAACCAGCCAAACCAACCTGTGCTTTTCCCTAGCTCAAAATAGTACAAAACAACTGCAACAGTTGTTACAAAGTCTAACAAAGCGTCAACAGGATTACTGGACAATGTAGTTTCTTCCGGTTAGAGAAACAGCTAAAAGGTATACAAAAACTGTCAACAAAATACCAATGGCAAGCAAGAGAACACACTGTTCCGTTTCCTATCTGAGGAAGGAGAGAAGGAACAGAGGTGAAGTTCCACCTGGAACAAATTCATAAAATAGTCCAGAGCACAGAATTCTGGCAGCTGCATTTGCTGTTATACCAAATCAATACACTGATGAAATCTGCCAACATGCATGCATGCATCTGTTTTCTGCATTCGTATCTATGGAAATAGTCAAGAAACACAGCTCTCTCCTAGACAATGGACGTAGCTCGCCAACACCAAAGAGCAGAATTCTCTAGCCACAGAGGAACCATAGTAGGTAGGGTTTACCAGCAGCTCTCTGCAACAGTAAGTGGAAGGAACAATACTTTTTATTAGTATGCTACCAGCATACACAGTCTACATGTAGAATTATTCACAGCTAACCATGCCCACCGTTTCTATTACACAGTAAATTGATCTTATGTACCCAATGCAGCAGAGTGACTGAAAAAGTAAAATTTTCTGTGCATCTGATAATATATGAGGCATATGTAATTTCAAATATGTGGGCAATAATACAACAAAATATTAAAAAACCTGTAACTCAAGAAAAAAGAAAATACAAGCACAAAAGAAGGAAAAAAAAAAAAGAGGGAGGGGAATATTAGTCAATAAAACTGTACCACTATACAAAGAAAGTAAAGAGCTGCCCTTAGAAATCAACAGGACAACCAGAAAACTAAGCCAAAATTGTTTCATGAGTTTTAAAACCAGCTTAAGTTAGCTAGATGGTTATAAAAAATGAAAAAAGTAGTAAAATGTAACTAATGTTTTCAATACATTATAGTTTCATACTATCAGGATCTTTACTCCTACAAGATTCACCTGAACAAAACAGCATGCAGGAACAGTTTCTAAGTGGTTATGCAAAATAAAATTTTGGAACTGGAAAGTCACAGGACGATGCACTCACTAGTCCTTAAAAGAATCGGGGAGCACTATCAAAATGAGCACTATCTACTTATATCAAAATACCTGAAGGGCTATATAAATTGCTATCAACAAGTCACTGTGAATTTGCTGAAAATTATTATTCTAATCATAGCTATGTTATTATCCGCATCTGTACCATACAGACAACTCATTGTTTACTAAATGTATTTCCATATGAACATCTTAGACTGCATTTGTTTTGCTTACCTCTACACTGAACATTCATATCATTACCGAATTAAGTAAAACAGATGAGAAATTTGCCTGATAGTTCACTGCAGACACAACTCTAGAGTTGTAATAGAAGACAGATACCACAATGTTGTTTTAATAAAATTACTGGAAACTACTTAAATGGCATAAAGGAATTAAAAGTATGTTGTGCAATACTACTACACTGTGTTTTTAATGGCAGACTGGCTGGAAAATACAAGAGACTGTAAAGACATCAGTGCTGGCTAAGGAAAACCAGTTTTAAGGTAAAAAGGTCAATTAAAAGATTAGCAATTAGATCAGCAGAGGATACAATCAGAGAATTTTACAAGCAAGCACACTGCGCAGACTAGTCTCCATTCTGGTGTAAATGCGTGGTTGGTAAGCGATGCTCTTCCTACGGAAAATTTTGAATTCTTTTTCATTAGATTACAGTTGTGTCTATAGAAAGCACTGTAAAAAATTTCTACAAATGGCATCTTTTGAAATATTAAAAAAAAGCAAAGCAACAGTTTTAAAAAATGGCCTGTGTTGATACAAAAGGACACTTTTCATTACAATAAAATTGAAGAACATGATGTTTATGTCAGAAAGCCTGCACTGCATTACTCGTCACCAGTGGAAGACTCTGCACTATGGCAAAAGCAGGAGGGCAACATAGCTACAGGAGGTCACATTTACCATTCCTTTTCCTATTGGTGCAGCAGAAGACAGACTGCTGCCATGAAGATAGCCATAACAAAAAAAAAAAAATTGCCAATATGCAGCAACTCTGCTTTGGGTTTACGGAGTGAGCTTCTGCATCACAAAGTCACTCCTAAATAGCAATTAGGTTAGAAGAGCTCTCAGAAACCTACGCCTTCCCCACCAAGCAAGGGACAACCCACAGAACAGCTGTCATTCCTTGCCCTCTGTGCTGCATGGAAGTGATCCCAGACAAACCACTTTGAGAGATATGACTTGGTGTTTCAGAGCATACACAGCGTATCTCAGTGTGAGGGGCAAAATCAACCTGCATTGAGATTTTGCCATAAAAAAAAAAAACAAACAAACACACCACTTCTTCCTTCCATAAGATACTGTAGAGTTTCATCACCTTAACTTCCTATGTCTGTACAAACTAAATACACTTCTACTGTTCCATTTCCTGATGTGAACACAATTGGTTTTATTTATGCTAGTTGAGCCCTTTTCTTGAACTACATTTCATCTGTGGATTTCAAAAGGTCTAGAAAATGCAGTGCTAAAAAGACCATCATAGCCCTATGTACTCTTCCTGACTTAATGAGGATGTGTTCAAATTCTAGAAAAAGGGGAATCTACTCTGTGAAGGCAGATGGGTACCATTCTTCATTGCTTCAGTATTTCTTTCTCAAGTGTTTTTGCTATGTCCAAGTATAAAATTATTTATTTTCTGGAGACAAAGAATACATCAATTACTACAAGAACAGATGAAACCAACATGAATATTAATGCTTCTAATGGAAGACAGTCATTTTCAACAAGAACACTGCTGTAATTTCAGTACATCTTACAGAGCAGTAATAAAAAAGAAAAAGGAAGCCGCACACTTCTCAAAAGGAAGCCAGAAGAGAGAAAACCACAGGATCTTTAATTTCACTGCCTCTTTAACCTTGAACCACTTCACTCACACCCACATCCTCTTTCATTATATTCTCTTGAGACCTAAATGCAGAGTAGACTACTCCATCACTGATTTTCGTAGGTAAGAGAGAATATTATTGAACATCCAGATGGGAAGCAAGCTCAGCCAAATTACAATACTGTTACTGTAGTTGTTATAGTTCTCTTTCCAAATCTGCGATTTTTGCAAGGATTAGGCAAGCAATGAATGAACCAACAAATGAATGAAAAATACAATAAATGTATAGAACTTCTGCTTAGGTCATTTTGTGGTGTATGATGTTAGTGGGACTGGCATACCACAAAGAACCAATATGCCTTCTGATCATGCTTAAGAAGCAGATGACCAACTATTCTTGAATAAAAAAATCCCTCCAAGATATTTAATCTTCTACTACCTGCTGGATCTTTAGTAAAACCAAGATAGGATACTTAACACATACAGAGCAATTTTGCTTACCTCTTACTACCACGCAGTTTTGTAAGGGCCAAGAATCCAGCATCTATTCTAGTTTTCTAGAATCCATGCCTCAAAGCTGTTGCAGCTTCGAAAGAACACAGCGCAACTTAACCAATCTCTTTTATGCTACATACTACTTATTGTCAAATGAAAGCAAAGTCTGCACTTACATAAAAGTTGGCTACTAGAGAACAGTTACAAAGAACTTAATGAGACTGTCTATAGTTTCCAGCATTTCTAACAACTAAATGGATGACACCGGCTTAATGTTTGGTGACATCTGTTCTGGGTAAATCCTTTACAGCAACTGAAATACTTGACCTAAAAATCTGTGTTCCCTTTACTGTGATTGAACACTTAATATCTACTGAAACATTGAAGAGAAAGGAAATTAAGCAAGCAGCTTCCATGGCTTAAGCCTGACTAAAGTAGGTAACAGTCACGGTGTTCAAGAGTTAGCTGAAGAAACTCTCTTTGTCATCTGGATGCCTTACAATCTGAGCCATAGTGAAAGAAAGGAACAAGCAGAAAAAACACGGAACAAACAGTTCACACACAGGACACCATCAACTATTCATAATGCACCATGAAAGGGTCTTCCAGCCTCTCTGACCTTTTAACACTGGTTGACATAGGACATTGCATTTGTAAGCACTTAACCCTTGACTTCTGAAAAGCAGCAGAGAGGAACTCAACTCCATAGGAGAGTGAAAGTTTCCTGAACACCCAACATTCATATACTGCACATCTGTTTAACTTTAAACTGAAGAAAGCTAGGGTAAAAATCCTCATGAAGACTCACCAACCTTTACTATCAAAGTGCCACCTGGCAACAAATGAGTCACTGAAAAATATTTATGCAAAAGTTATAATCAGGACTCATTTACAACACTTCCAGTTTCACAACGAGCTGCTGACAGTTTTCAGTAAGCCCTAAGATCTTTTAAGATTTGCAGAGTGAGTTCCATAACAAGTCACACTTTCTTGTTTGTTTTACCCTAGATAACCTCTGATCTGTTAGATAAAATTTTGAATACTTCTTTCTAGAATTCTGAAACTTTTCCTTATCTTCAATGAAGTTGAAAATCCACGGTTATTAGCAAGCTAGTTGTCAGTTTTAAAACAAACCATTTACAGAAAACAGTTTCCCTGGCACTGCTGAAAGATGTTAATGGTTTAAAACTGTTAATTGGAGAGGACTGTATTACTGTAACTATGACTAGAAGTGTAACTCTAATCTTTAGAGAAAATCACTAAATATATGGAACGGTAGACACAGAACAATTCTAAGTAAAGACAATTTCTTAATGCCAGGCTGGTCCTCCCTCACACTCTTTTCTTAAATCAGTAGGCATAAGCAAGTGCAAGGAATTGAACCATGTGACCACTGGGAGTTAAATTTATTAAAACTAAAAATATTAAAAGCACGCTTCAGCAGTTAAGAATCAGTATGCATATATGTCCTCTAAATAAATTATCATTCTGACATTAAATCAATCACTACTTCACTCTTGCCAAAGTACAGAACACAAAGTATACCACCTACTCTCATTCTACTTATTACTCAATTCAGAATCTGTCATCTCACATTTCTCAATTCAGTCGGAACTACGTTAACAGTCCTAACTTCAAGGCTGTGGATTAACACAGAGTTTTCCAAGACCCCTCCTCTCAATGTGGACAATGACGGCAAGTCTTAACGTCTTTTGCCTGGCTCACCAAACATCACTCAGTCTTTGCTTCCTGAACATTAACACCCATTCTTGAACATAAGCATTTTTGTAAAAAAGCAGAGATACTTGACTTTCTACTGATTGCCTGATGTGCTTGGCCTTATGTTCTCATTGTTTATGGATACACAGTTAGGCATTCACACTAGATTTTGCTATTTTGCAATCCAGCTTTTAATCACATAAAGTAACAATAACTGGTGTTATTTATAAACATAAATTCAAAGATTATGTAGCAACTACTACTTGGGGGAATTACATGGAACACTTTCTTTTAAAATGTCTTCAATTTTTCTTGTTATTTCACACTTCTAAAGCACAGCAGCGCTTATGGCAATGACAGTTTACAATCTGAGGTATTTTTTCACTGGAGAATTCCACCTGGAAGTTTTAAAATTCCCAGACCTTTGCAGGATTGGTCCAGATGAGATTTTGCTGACGTCCTTCCTGCTCAAGAAGTCAGGGTGAACTATGTGGTAGTGAGGACCACTGCACCTGTCAGGCTACAAAGCACACTAGAAAAGAAGATTTCATAATCCAGTGTCAATGCTGAATAGACCACCTGAAGTGCAAACTAACATGAAGAAGAGACAGAAGTTTCCACCACTCTGTGCTCTGTATGTGAAGCAGAACCAAAAGTTTCCATCAGTCTGTGTCCTGCAGCATAAGACCAAACAGA
Organism: Merops nubicus; assembly: GCF_000691845.1. Lineage (NCBI taxonomy): Eukaryota > Metazoa > Chordata > Aves > Coraciiformes > Meropidae > Merops > Merops nubicus. The sequence continues at coordinate 31,636 of NW_008615643.1, read as the reverse complement.
TAATCAAGCACACAGTTAACAGGACAGGAGGAAAAGCAATTCTCTGCTCCTCCACTGCGTTGAGTGGGATGCACGACCAGGAAATTCAAGGAGTTTATACAAGGAACACAGACCTGCAAAATATAGGATCAGGAAACTTTATAAAGACCAAAGAATTTGACCTATTATGTACTTACCATATGACTTTTAAAATATTTTCTTTCTGAAGAATTTATCCCAGATTGGAACCATAATTTCATACGAAACTGTAAAAAAGTCACTGCATGAGGTTTCCTACTATCTATTTATTAAAAATCTCTACACACAGATTAGAATTCAAAGAAATTGGGACGTAAGTATGTTTGCCCATATTTGAAGATTAGTTTCCAAAAGAATGATTTCTATTATTCTCAATACAATGCATACAATCTCAGTATAAAGAAAGGTCATATTGTAGAGTTTTAGAAACCTGATGCTAGAGTGAAGAAAGAGCCTCAATATTCTAGCCTCTACCCTAGAGCAAAATGAGCATCACTTTGAAGATCTGTCATAAAATCCTCAAAGTCTGCCTAATATTAATAACGAGTTTGGGTTGATGAACACTGTTTAAAAGGGACTATGGAATCTTTAGGCCTGAATAAACTACAATGGTTTAGGATTCAGCCCTCCCTTGCATACTTCCCTTCCTCCTAGCTTTGGCCACAGGATACACCACAGGATTTCTATGCAGAGGCAGGGTTTCCGGATGCCAGGGTTCAGCATGAGGCCTCATCAACATTTCCCCATTCTGTTTCCACATTCCTTTATGTCCTCCAGCGCTGTGCAGAACACCACAGATTAAAGCTCCTGCGGTACCTAATCTAACCACCAGCAAAGAGCGCAAACTGCTCCCAAAAAAGCAAACACTCCTATGCAGTTCCTGTCAACCACCACCTTGGCCCACAGCAACATTTCAACAGGCCAGATTTATGGCCTACCCAGCCTCTATGAACATAAAAGCACAAAAGCTAATTTCACATGAAAAACTTCAGACCCTACTTCCTGTTCAGCACTGAACTTATCAATTCCATTGTACAATTAGCTAGCAAAATGCTACTGCTACATTTTTGCTATATAAGTACTCCAGGCTTGCTTCTCCAATGTCTTGCATTTTGCCTGGACACAGGTATGAGGGAAAAGTGAGTGTAAAACAGTAATATTCTGATTTGTTAATATCTGAAGTTTATTTTGCACTGCTGTGTAAAAACTATATGCTCATCTTGGTACCTGGGCAGTACACAGTGTGATGAGGCAAACTGTTCTAACTGCATTTTACTGAAGGAGCTTTTAAAACAAGTTGTAAGCAGCAAATAATTGTAAGATGGACTTGTTGTATATTTATTGTGTTGGGTAAATAGACGTTTCCTGGACATGGTTCGAATTTTTTTATATTTATGGGATATATGCCAGTCTTTGTTTCAAACTAAGAGCAAGAGAAAGCAAGTGCACTGTTGTATTTCACAGGACATCTATTCCGTTACCACATGACAAAAACACCCACCATTCTAATACTCTAATCCATTGAAAAGTATCTCCTTAAACTTGGCAGTAAAGTACAAAGAATTCCAAATGTAATTCTTAACGTCCTGAGCCCCAGACACTGGCAGAGTTTAGAAGCCAGGCTTTCTCAAAAGGAATGCTTTTAACTTCAGCACTAACAGGGCTGAAATTATTGTAGAAAAAAGACCATTTCCTTTTTCCTTCAAACATCCACTGTCTTCTGTGCAATGCAGCCCAAGGTTACAGAAAACACTATGTTCTATTCTCAGTGATCCAAATCCTTCAGTCTTTACTTAGGAAAAACTCCCACTGAAGTCAGTGAGAGTTTTGCCTGGGTAAGAACTGGGTTGGGCTCAGAAAGCTTACACGGCTCTGTAAGCTAAGCAGAATGCGAGGACAATGTGACTGAAAGTCATTGCTGCATGTAAGCAGCTCATGTTTCCAGCCACAAAAATAATAAATTACTTTACAATATACAAATAAGCATCTTAATGATTTCATATTACCTACATTATGTTGCAGTATGCATATGACAAAAGGAATAGAGAAAAGCTTGTACGACTGTTGACAGACTTAAGTGCCCACAGTGACACCAATTCTATCTTGCAGTTACAGCTTTTCAGTACTTCTTACTTGACACTCATGGAAAAAACAAACAAACAAACAAACCCCCAAAACACCAAAAAAACAAAACAAACAAGTCCTACAATAGAAACATCTCTAAAAAAAGCAGGCAATGATCACCTGAACATGCATCTTTGTTTAGAGCCAGGTATCTCATGAGTGGAAAGCTCTGCTTAAAGCCATGAATCCCATCTTATCCGTGCCCTGCTGTAGCCCACATAGGATGCTATTCTTTGGCATGCCTCGCAGCCCCACTAGAAAACTGTGGAGAATAGTCAAGATATAGAAAGATCTACGTTCAGAGAAATGCTTCATAGAAACAAAACATTCTGTTACTTAATAGGTAGAGCATCACTGTTGTGACATGTCCATTCTGGGTTTTCAAGGCATCTTAGCATGCTTGCACTTGCCTGCGTAAGTATATTCTCTTTCACACATACGTATGTGCACTCTGTGTGAATTCCGTCAGTGTTCTCAGATATGGACAGCCCTAACCACCACCAGTATTGTGAGAAAACAGATGTGGGGACTTGAATAATGGATTAAGAGCAAACACTGGTTCAAACTGAAGTGAAACAATAAAAAATGAAATCACAATGAAGCATAAATTGGATTTTGATTTATGCTTCAACACTCCACAGAACTATCATGCTAGTGTCATGATACTATCACTAAGTATCATGCTTCATTTTTCATTTGCTTCTGCATATTTCCCTTCCCCCTCTTTTTAGCTTCAAATTTATATGAAAATTCATAACTAGGTTTCCAATCCTCATAAAACAACTTCAGATGAATGGAAGGAACGGAGCAATTTTGCCTACTTTGAGCATGAAACCTTGATAAGACTGCATGGCATACCACTACCAAAAAAATCTAATACCTTAAATTCTGCCTTTTGATATTTTTTAAGTCTACTCATTTGCTCTGCCAGTACAAACCTAAAACTGATGGATCTGCTACCTGAAATTAACTATCACAGATATTTAGACTTCTCCCTCGCTCCTTGAATAGACATTTAAGGATTCAGACTCCACCCACGCAGGAGAATTTAAAAAGTAATAGGAAACAGATAGAAAACTCTTGCATACTGATTTTTCACCTCTCCTCAACATGCTCTGTTCTGCACCTGTAAGAAATCAAGGCGAAGTATTCTCACATGTGGATCAACCACATACAGTATTTTTCAAAAGATTTACGTAAGCTGCAATACACTCTACACATTATCTGAGAGAAATTGAGCTAGCTCACTTACTAGTGCAAAGTCCTCAATTCAAATTTCAAATCTGAGTCAGTTATATAGAAAGAACTCTGAAAGTTTTAAAAACAACCTTTCCCATATGCAGTGCATTTCAAAATAAAATTTAAACCTTTCTAATGAACTGATAGAACTGAATGAACTACATAAATATTTCTATCATCCCATCATTCTCACACAACTGTATGCAGTCTTTCTCCACTAGATACAGAAATAAGATTACTTCTAAAAAGAATCTCTGTAATGTTTAAGGCCTAAAAGCTTAAATTTACTAATTCTTTTGTTCCTCCCAAGCAGGCTGCTTTCCATCAGGGATTGTAAGGGCACTTGCTGCAAGTCAACAAGACAAGCCTGTGGAAGACAAGGATCTGCTGCAGGAGAGGGGCCACAAAAGCCTGTCTTCCACCTATCAGAGAGTTACACTGATGGAACACTTGCCTGCACCAAAATCCTATGTTTCTTGACCAGTCAGTGACTGGTGTTCTCGCCCTCCACATCTCAGGGCACAGGTATACCACCTGACTGCCTTCACTCCCCATGCTATTCCTACTGCGAGTCCCTCAGGAAAGGGAAAAAAAATCCAGCCTCCCCAACCAAATCAAATTCCTGTATCAAAATCTAAATTAATTATACTTACGGGGGGAAAAACAGATTTAACAGGCTGCAAGACAGTATTTCCAGGAAAGTTCAGATTTGCAATACAGCCATAGATTATCTTCCTCAGACAAAAAGTTGTTTTCAGTAAAAAGAAATCAGTCTTCTTTGTACCCATAATATTTTCAAGTAAAAGGAACAGAAGGGATTCTCTCCCTCGAGTTTAAATGAAAGAAGCTAACAAGCATGCTGACTTTCCATTTGGGAAGGAAGCACATGTGGTGAGCTGTTATGATGCCACTGCTGCACCTGCCTAAAAACAACCTGGGACAAGGCAGCCAAAAACAGGGAATTTGTGAAGTCAGATGGTCCTGCAAATGTATTAGCATGCATGGCTACCATATACAAAAGCAGTGAGGATGGATTTTATCTGGGAGATCAGGATGGGAAGAAGGTATTAATTTGTGCCTTTTCACAAAGAGTGCTTTTAGAGCTTTTAAAGTGTGGCACTTTTCTTTTTGGCAAGAGTGCTGAACTATGTGGCAGCAGACCCATCAGTTATGTCTCCACCTGTTTTAAAACCAAAGACAAACTGAACTCTCCACACTGTCGATGCAGACCAGTGCATTTCAGAAGGGCCAAAGTTTGCAGCAAAAGAAAACAAGTCAGTGGACGAATAAATACTGCTACTATAGCCTTCTACATAATTGGAAGCCACTTAATCTTCAGATGAAAAATAGATGCTGTTCTACCAGGTTGCCATGACAGGTCTTAGAAAGACACCAACAGTTTTATGGTCTTCTAAGTGTTCTTCACTGAAAAGGAAACTTGGAACTAATAAAGCATTTTTTTACAACTGAAGCCTGACCGCAACTGCTGCCAATTCAACAGTAAACTGGCTGCAAGTATGTGGGTCAGATGGTTTCAGCTTCACCACTGCAGGGAAACCAACCCTGTAGCCTGGCACAACCATGATCTGGAAATCTGCCATGATTGTACATTGAGTTAAGCTCCAGACAGACTGTACGGGTTGAACTTTAAACCATTTGTATTTTTAACGTACACAAATAAATTTATAGCTGCATAAAATGTCATGCTTCAGGGATTAACCTCTAATAACCTCACTTGCTATTTTAACAAAGACATTGAAAATCTGCCTCTCCAGGTTACACAGGACTCAGGTTAACGAAGGCAATTCAAAAAGAAATTTTAGGGCCTCATTAGATCTAATAAGGGATTAGTGACACCAGCAATTTTTTAGACCGTTTGTGGACACTTTGATGCTGCCCTGTGGCTTGGGACTTCCTCATTTTATCTCAAGATTCCCAAATGAAGGGAAGCTTGGCAAAGCAAATAGAACCCTACAGAAGTCACATGCTGAAAACTTTGATGGCTTACCTGTACATTTGAGACAGGCACCACAGGTTTTGATAAGAGATGGTGTAGAAGAAAGTGATCCTACTAGCACACCCAGATAAAGCTGACAGTATAAGCCTGCCTTACCTCTGTAAGAGAATCCATGCAGAAATTGTCTGTTCTGAACTTTACAACCTCAGAAGAGCTTTATTTGAAATACCTAACTCAACAATAGAGGACCCATATGGGAAAGACCCCTTAAATCAGCATTGGCCTGTACCATCAAAACTGAAGCAGGTATAGAAATTAATGCATTGATAGGAAGAAACTAAAGCTGATGACATTCCAAATCAGGAAAAATCCCACAAAACATCACAGGCTTGCCTTTTCTCTGAGTTGCTAATGTAGAACTGTTTCAAAATTACTGCAATGTTTAAATACCAAACACAAAAGGCCTTAAAGAGATGTTCACAACCTTACGTATTTTCTAGGAAATGGTAAAATTTTCAGGTTATTCAAATTTTGTATGTTTATTTCCAAACAAAATGCATATTCCTAAATTTAGCTACTTAGATCGGAACTTTCAAGGACAGAAGGCAAAAAAAAGGAACAAAGATGGAAATTGTCTGATTTAGAAGAGAGATCATAACATAAGGTGACCTGCAACTGAAAGCTGGACATGCTTACCCACAAGGACAATTCTAATCTTACATACCAGTATGACTATTAACGCTTCCATTTCTTTTTGATGAGACAAAACAGTAAAACCACTTAAAAGTAAAAAATACCAAGGAGTTACATTTTAGTTACATTTTTTTGAACTTCAAGGACATGGAGTTCAACCTCTTGAGCATAGCTCTAAGGTTTACACAGTTTGTATCTTATCTGAAAAAGTTCAACAAAACCCTGGTAGAAACCATTCCACAGGAGTGATGTAAAAAAGAAAACTAAAACCAAAACTCACAAAAAATCCAGCCACCCAACTGCTAGAGCAACCTGTTCATGCATCTGATGGTATTCTACAACTGTTGATAGGACTTCACAAACTGTGGTCTGTAGTTTGAGCCTTATGCAGCCTACACAAATACACATCAAGGCTGCAATCCATTAAAACTGGTGTATAATGACTGAGAAGCAATATTAGATCATATTTTCTATCCAGAAGATGCTATAAGATACAACTAAAATAAGTAGTTCATGTTCATTGGTCTCAGGGACCATTTACAGATATTTAATTATCTCCATATTACCTTATCTTTAACAAACAGCCATGGAGCTTCATTTGATTGATACTACTAGGATCAACAAATTATTTGTTTATTTGAAGGATCTGTTTTGAAACAAATGTTAAGGTATAATACCTTACCAAATCAACCATATCTAAACAACACAAATACAAGAAGGTAGTACATACTGTGGGTCTGTTACTTTACAGACTTAAAGGTCTCCTGCTAATAGAAGTCTCTCACAGTTTAGCATCGTAATAATGCATCTGTGAGAAAAAAAAGTTATGAAAAAGATACCCTTTTCAAGTATTAAAATTATGAAGACTTCACTTAATTTTTTATCTATCTATGAACTTCTAAATAGAAATGTGTTATTAGGAAATTAAAATCCATAATTTTGCTTCAAACTTTAAGCAAATTTTAAAGGAGGAAATAAAACCCCACGGGTACTTATTGCATTGAAGATGATGTCTCTGCTTGTCTAGAAAACCATTAATGACAGAACTGAAACCAAGATCTACAGGGACACAAACCATACCTAAAAAAAAATTGTCATTAGCTTGACAGCACTCTGAATTTTTAGTCTTATCCTGCAGAAGTTCCCAATCTTAAAAAAAAAAAAGAAAAGAAAAAAACCAAAACACCACCACAAACACATGCAAACAAACAAAAAAGCCAAAACCCACACCCCCTTCAAACACCCCCCACCTCCCTGCAAAAGCTATGGAAGACTTTCTAATCCTTTTACCATCATCACTGTAGCCCTCTGAAGCGATGAAACCATGTCTCAGAGGTCTGTAATCAGGTAATTATTGCACAATATTTTCAGATTGGACAAAAAAATTCTCTCTTCACATTTGTAAGATCAACAATTTGGTGAGTGAATAATGTGTTAATGGTGCTAATTAGACATCACCTGATCTGAGTGAAAGGCTTAATATTCTCATAGACCTAAACCAAATAATGGGAAAGTTCTTTATGAGGGCTTGAGGGACCCAAATATAAACTAAGTCATTTACTGAAGATAGTAATTTTTAACACTAACACAGTGATGCCGATGAAACTACATGGACCAATTTACAACAAAACAATGCATCTTGTTTACTTCCTTTTTTGGCTTAGGCTTTTTCTGAAGTATTAGAAATCAACAACGGGATCCAGGATCCGTCAACAGGATGCTGATTCTTAAACAAAGAACCCTGATTCTTGTACAGACCAGCAAAATTGCTTCTACCATGGACTCAGTCAATGAATAAATAACTATGAAAGCAACAAAACTCAACTTTTTTCTTCAGTTTTAACTTAGCTTCTGATATTTTTCATACTGAACTACTGAATTCTGAACAGTTTTTCTCCCAAGCATAAAATTATGAATAGCTTTGAGACATTCTGTTCTTTGAGAAAGAAAAAAGATTTTTTTATCGAACAGGAAGAACAGATGTGATGACTTCATTTTTAATCATCATCACAAAGTCCCTTAACAATATCTTCATTATTAATCTCAGCACTATTATGGATTGAAAAAAAAAAAAACAAACAACTTCCTGATATCTGCACGAGCAGGAACTCTTGTCCTAATTAACTTCTCACAAACCTCACACCTGAAGATGTCATTTAGCACAACGTCCATGTTTCAAGACATTGCATGAGAAATATACACTCAGAATCCCTGACAATCATGCTTGTAAATTCCACATAATTAATTTTATTCTTAACTTCTTCTTATTTGTCAGTAACACTGTTCTTAACACTGCTGGAAACACAGTTCCATTGCTTTGTGCAGAAATTCCTATCATCTTCAAGAAGTAATGCTCACTATGGTCCCATACGAAGAAGAAACTTATGCACACTATTTCAAGTCAGCTTCTCACACACCAGAAGCTGTGAATATGTTCAAGTACTTTGCTGAACATGGTCATGTCTCCGATACAGGGGTACCAGAATTTAAGGCGTATACTGTTTCATTTTTAATCACAGCTGATCCTGAGAAGTTAGAAATTTCACTAATTACTGCAACTGTCATGATTACCAAACAGGATGACTACCAGGAAAACGATCACAACACTGACACAATCTTCTTCCTTAAACATAAGCATCCTTTGTACTTAAGACAGATAAAAACATAAGAATTTATATTAAAAAGAAAAAACAAACAAAAACAAACCACACCAGAACACCACAGAAAAGTAAAAGTAGAGTAATACTGTAATAATTGCTGTAATACCACAAAGTACTAGGACATGATCATATATTTTTATTTTTTTTAAATGCACACCTGAAAGATACTACTTGTGGCCTTTGACTTGGCCTAAAGAACTCACCTATTGCAAGCCCTTTGAAGTCATATACAAAGGCTTCATCACATACAGTATGAACACAGGACAACAGAAGAACTTACACTAAGCACCAATGATGGCACACACAGCAGTTCAATCACATAAGAGCATTAGCCATCTGGAAAAAAAGAGGAACGTGAAGGTTGAAATAACACTTTTCTTCCATTCAGTGTGACTAATTACATATTCATCCAGCTTACAACCTAACTTTCCAGAGGACTGGTTTCATTAAACATTCAGACTGAAACACAGTTTGATTCTTCCACCGGTTGGCAGAAGGTTGTTATCCAGGCAAAGCTGTATGTGATTAATTGGTACAAGGCATATGTCTGGATGCTTCCTGAATTACACACTGACCATTCGCCAATCTCTACCTTTGGACAGTGTTTTAAAATTAGATTTAAATAATAATTTAAAAATAGAATAAAAAAGTTGTTATGGCACAGACCACTTTTGTTAATGAAAAAAGGACAGCATTTCTCCTAAATTTTCGCAATGCCATTCTAAAATTTAAAATGGCTTGCACAGAGATCAGTCAGCTCTTAGCATTTCTAGGTATGCCCAACACCAGATGGGTTTTTTCCTTCTTTATATTGCAGGATACCACATTTACCTTCAGATCCTCCCAACCAACGCATTTACAATTCAGCCTTTGTACAGTATTTGTACAATTCATACAGGAAAACTTGCATCTCATCACAGCAGCAGGATTTATTTAATGACATCTCTTTCCTAAATCCCAAGTTGTTGAGAATAAAACCCCATTTGTGACAGTTCTAGACCAGTTTGGCTTTCAGCTTCTTCATCTGAGCCAAGAATTCACCTTGACATTCCCAAAGCTGATCTTCCACTGTTGCTTGCTTTCAATGTCTCGCTAATGAAGTCTCCAATAGTTTCCACAAGGCTGACTTTTTTTCAGGTCATTTCCTTACTTTCCTATAGATCCGTGGCCAAATCCTCTTAAAGCAAACAATGTTTTAAGCAATAGCATTCCCTTCTTACTTTCTGAAATTTTGCCAGAATGTTTATGGTAAAGTAGAAATTTCCTTCTGACTTGAAGTATTAGCATTTTCTAGCAACATTAGTTTGCCATTCAAGAACTAACTCCTTATCCATTGTAGTGAACTGCAAAAGTTCTAAAAATTTTAACTTGCTTGCTAGGTATTCCCAGCTTTCTCCTCAACTGAGGGAAGAGCCCAGTTCTGAAACTTGAGCTGTAACAGTGCTGTAACACTATAAGCAATGAAATTTGTTCTTGCAAGTTCTGAAGTGTTTCTCCTTCACTAAAAGCCAGTGTCACCAGCTCTTTAATGCTTATTTAGGGCTGGAAACAGCTGCAGGTGTTAACTTTTGATCTCATCTGCTCTCAATCAATTCTTAAAATGAACCGTTGCCTATATGACTAGAGCTAAAACTGCCATTCTTTCCAAGGACTAAAGGACTTCTGTGCATCACTATACTGGCTTCTGAGAACATGGAAAAACATATTAGGTTTTTTCCAACTACTTTTTCAGTACACTGGACCTTGTCTTGTACACAGATATTTACTGATTCTTTTCTAAAATTGCCTATGGGAAAAATCATAAAAGATTTAGTTCTTTTTTCACAAGCAGAATCTACTGCACTGAGAACGACTAAATTAAAATTATTCTAATGATTTCATGTATTGAGGTGGGTTAATCCTGGCTGAACAAGTGGTGCCCACCAAGCCACTCTATCACCCTCCCCCTTTCTCCTCCCTCTTATGCAAAGCCAAAGGGGAAAGGACAATAAGATGGAGACAAAACCCTCATGGGCAGAACCAAAGGCAGATGAACTGAAAAGCAAAGCCAACCAATACCACTCGTGGAAGCAGAGAGAAAAACAAACAAACAAACAAACAAACAAAAACAAAACCAACTAACAACAAAGATGTATTCTCTACTTTCCATCAGCAGGTGATGTCTGGCCCTTTCCCAGGAAGCAGGGCTCCAAAACACATAGGGTTTGCTCTGGAGGACCCAGGAGTAGCCACCCCCTCCCCAGCCTCCCTTTGTACCAGCTTCACAGTTGAGCTGACATCATACGATATGGAACATCCCTTTGGTCAGTTCAGGTCAGCTGTCCTGGTTATGTTCTTCCCCCAAGCTCCTGTCCCACTGAGGAGGGAGGTAATGTTAGAAAGAGCCTCGGTGCTGTGCGAGCTCTGCTCAGCAGTGGTCACAACAGGGGGGTTCTCAGCACCTGTCTAACTCCCAACACAAAGCACTGCACCACGAGGGCTGCAACGGGAAAGTCAGCTCAGCCAGACCCAATACATGTATCCACTACTGAAGGGAAAATGACAGACAGAAACTCCGCACTTAACAAATAACAGCTATTATCACTTTTAAAATAACGTGATATTTAGGTAGTTTCTTAGGAATGAGAATAAAGAAATCAGAACTGTATCAGGTTCCAGGCCCGATTCTCACTGACACTAAGATTCCTTTAAAGCCTCTTGGTATTGACAGAGCTATACGAAGAGAGTTAGCACACCTACATAAAAGACTATTAATGTTTCTAATTTCTTCTTAACAATTTTCTGTGATTGTTCACCTTTATTTGAACCCCAAGCATGATTTTACTTAGTTATTGCTCTTATGTCATTAGAAATTGATTTCAATCATTACAAGTAAAGCACCATGACATTAGATGTCACCCGTGTTTCTCACTCTCATCTGGCAATCAGAAACTGCAGCAATTCAGAAAAAAACAGGCATGACACAAATGAGCCTTGTGTCTCTGCTGACTTGGTCTTACCAGCGATGATCTCCAATAGCCACACTATGGCAGCTGGATGCATTAGGCATTTTCCTGCTTCCCCTATCAGAACGGATTGATACTGGAGCTGGTTACCATTTTGCTTTGCTTTAGGTTTGTTAATTACCAGAACCGTAATGAAACAGCTGAAGAAGTACCCGTTTCTTAGGCTGATCATTCTTAATTACTGATTTCTTTGGTACTGCACTGCTCTTCCCAGTGCCAACTTACCACCAGTAAGCAAGTACCTCAGTGAATGTAACACATTATGAGTGTTTGGTGTGTGCTCTACTTGGGAGCCTGAGGATAACACTGAATAGGTAGCCTTGAAATTAGAGCAGACAATCACTTGAGTCCCTGAAAATTTCAGAAAGATGAGATGCAGCCACAGAGCAAATGATTTTGCAATCACCTCATTTAATGAGCAGGGTACGTACGTGCTATCCTTAATGGCATGGGGCTACTATGCCCCATCACTTCTTCCCCTATACCCTCTTCCAGTTCCTCCACAGTACCAAGAAAAGCTGTGCCTGCAGCTCTCAGTATTAAAATATATAAGCAAATACTTAACAAAATTGTCTCCAGTTCAATAGATTGACTCCAACAACATAATTCTATCATTTCAGCAAAGAATTTTCCATTTAATGAGGAAGTAAGAAAAGTAAATAGTTATTCTGTGTCTTTGTGCTTTTCTAGAGGACACTGGCTCACAGCTCACATCAAAACTGTTGGTGCCCCTGGCTAGAATACTTACTATCACCTGCTCATTCGAGCACTAAACAAATCTCAGTTTTCAAGTGCTTACAAGCAAGAGTCCAGCACGTGTTTCAAATGCTCTATTCATGTACAGATGTTAATACACCCTCCATACACCAAATGCTAACAAATGTGTTTTTGTTGTCTCTGCATCAGTTACTTAAAACTCATTTCAACAGCATACTGGGATTATTACATTAAGAGAAAAAAGATCTTTCCTTAGAGGGTCTAATTTCTTATGGTAAATCTATTAACTGGTTGGGATTCAAATGCAGCATTTCCACATGTTTTTACCATAATGCTTCTATAATCTCAATTTCCAAGGAGCAAGGAGGAAATCTTGTCTTAAAATACCAAGTTTTCTATTGCTATATTGTCCTTTACCCGTGACGATTTACCTGTTAGTATCTTCTCAAAAAACAGTTCTAAAAAACCTTTTACATTTTCAATAAAAGAAGTTTCTAATTATTCTTCTAATATAGACATATTTTAACAACAAAAGGATCAACAACGCTAAAGGCTTTATTCCCACCACTGTAACATTTTCAGGAGAAATCTCATGAAAAATGGAAGCAAACATTATGCTGCAGTCAACAAGCAGTTATGCTTGGAAGGATTAATTTATTGACTCCTAGTTCACCTCACTCTTCTGTGTCTGCCAAATAAGTGGGAGTGGAAATTTGTCAAAAACTTCTGTCTCTTGATAAAACCTTCCTCACAACCCGCACGCTGGGAAAATAATACCTGTAACCCATGAAGAAACAGATCGACAGCTTCAGGCAATGACTTCCACAGGCAAAGCTTTAATTTACTACTCTCTCATGCCCCACTTTCATGTGTCTCATTTAGAAGGGGTCTTTAAAGAGAAGTAGTGTAGCTGCTGTCAGTGATGTAATTGCTGTGCTGGTGCCTTTGGGTCCTTATAAACACATCAGTGGATGATGTTTGATCCCTGCTGCTGTCCTTTTGGCAACGATGAATAGCGATGCAGAAGGATCAATCAAGTAAGCCGCAGATCAAGTAAGGACAGAGGTACGGTACCCATCAGACATACCAGTCCCCTTCTACCCACTGCCCTTCAACCGCGCCGTGAAAATGTGCTCACCGCTTAATTCCCTCCAGCCCCTACCTCACCGGCTCTCAGCCGCAGCCCAGCGGGCGCTGCTGGTAGTCCAGCTATAGCAACATACCTGCAGGAGAGCTTACAGCAAAATTTCCGTCTTGACTTTAACAGCAGGGCAATTGTTTAGGTACTTAGCACAGCTGCTTTTGTGTGCCAAGTCTCATTTCCAGAATGGGCCTGGTGGCAAAAGGCTGGGCAATTCTACTAATCAACTAGTTTCCTTAAAATGTGTACATCACCCACATGAAGAACATTAACAGTGCTGTACACAAAATGAAAGCTATCTTAGACAAAGGTTGGGCAGGGGGGGGAAGTGTTTTAAGAAGTGATATTACCTAAAGGCAACCACCAGGGGGTTACAAGAATTTCCATTCTTTTAATTACAGATTTTATGAGTCCTGGAACACATTCCTCTGCCATATTATACATCAGAGCACTTCAGAAAAATTCAGTCTTATTACCATAAAGAGATAAGAAAACCAAAGAAGTCTTTTTTACCAAAAAAAAAACTTATTTTTACAGTGACTGTTATGACTTTAAAAACAATTACAAGGACTTATTTTACTTAGTAGATTTTATTACCTCCTTTTCTGTTGTTCATGACTACCTTTCAATACATCTTCATATAAACTGCCAGTCTCCTAAGTTCATTGCTCCATTTATATTCTCAGAGTGTCTGCAACAAACACTAAATTTTTAAAAAATTCAGGATAAACTCATGTCAGAAGAAAATGCATTTACATTACAGCGATAAAAATGCACTTGTTAGTACTATATTTTAAGTTAATTATTACTTCAAAAAGCAAAGATAAAAATAAAAGCAAGAAAATCAAGAGAATTGATATGGATTATCAAATACAATACAGTATTTTGCGAACTGATAGTTCATAGGTAAAATAGTATTTACAGATTTAAAATTAATTGTAAATCCTTTAAAACATATGCCTATCTACTAAGTAATCTAACAAGTTTCTAGCACAGCTTTACAGAAAATGGGTCTATGAACCATGTTTAAGAAAAAAATTAGCTCATCCATCACACATAACCATTTATTGGGTAATGACTTAATGAATTCAGCTTAACTATGGCAGGACTGAGCATGATGCTGTAATTACTGTGGGAATTACTGTAGCCCTCAATCTGTCTTTTAGATGCTTATAGCATGGAACAAGCAGCTCAACATAGCCTGAATCCGAGCCCAAAGTCAAAAGGCTTTGGAACCAGGCCTATGATCTGAGAGCTGTTAAGGACGTATCCTTACAGACTCCTGCCGGTTCACACCACTGCTAAAATTTCAGCCCTGTCTTTCCCACAACAACAGTCAAAGATATGCACTAGAGGAAGAACTAAGAGCCCTACAGAAACCCTGGGAAGAAAACTGGAAAAACATTTATTCTGCCTGATCCCAAAGGGTGAAAGAATACATTTTGAATAATTTTGCCAGAATGCATTTAACTTTAAACCGAACATCCTACTAGTACGCGGAGTTTACATCAACGAAATAGGACTAATGTTGCAGTTGAGACAGACAAAGCTAGGAAGAGTAAGGAAAAGAATGCCAGAGGTCAAATAAACCTGTTCCGTAGTACTTACAGCAACAGCAGTACAGAGCATATTCTTATAATTTGGCCATGTCTGTGGGTATTTACTTGACAGGATTATTTTTCAGCTATGGTATGTCTCACTTTCAGATGTTCTACTGGTGATGTCAGCAATTACTGCCATATGTAAATTACCATCTGGCTTTTTCTAACTCAGAATAGGGTAATTTTAAAGTAAATCCAAATAACTTGCTTTTTTGTATGCTAAATAAATAAATGGTTCAATCACTCCTTAGTTATCAGTCCAAGAAGGCTCTCAAACATTCTCATGCTTCATAAACAAAAGGGTTAAGGGTGATGTTTTATGGGAAAATACAGCCCAGGTGATGTATCTATTTCTCAGGAGAATCAGTGGAAGCCCTACTAACCTTGCCTTGCAGATGGGAATACTCAGGTGCAGAGATGAGAAATTATTTTTGTCAGTATGTCAGTGGGAGAAATTATGTTTTCTTATATGTTGGCCCCACCAAAGTCAGAGATGGAAAAGCTTGTTTTATTGGGTCATATCATGTGCCTCTTGCCTATAACTGATGAAGTTCTGTCAGTAATTGTAGCCTGGTGACTGAGGAGACGGAAGATAACTAGTTGATTTCCCAGCCACACAGAACTTGTTTGAGACAACGCTAGCACACAAAACCATTCAGGTGCTGGAAAGGCTGACTGGTGAAGCATATCTAAAAGTTGTTATTACTGAGAAATGTTCTGAGCTTCTGAATGGTATTTTACCTCTGTGGCCCAGGAATCTTTAAGTAATAGCTGTGTAACAGCAGTCCCCTACCTCGCAGGACTATCTAAAGACCAAAAAGTCCACAGATAAAACAGTAATTAAGGCCATGCCACTATGGGAAGCAATGTAAAGCTGAATGCAGTAAATGAGGATCATGAACAGTCACATAGCATAAATATTGCCATGCTCATTCTCCACAGTCACTGCAACAGATATGTAATGAAATGTCACTAGGAATTTCACTTGTGTGACCTATGGATTAGCTGTCTCCCTGTGCCTCTTCCAAAGTAGACACCATTTACTACACATACATCAGGTTTGATGGCATAACACTGGAAGATTCCACTGACTAAGTTCTGGAAGCTTACTCCAACAAGACAGAGGAGAGTTATTCCTTGACAAGAAAGAGGTCAGTCAAGAAACAGTGTCACAACTATATGGATATATGATATCTATATGTCATATGTCATGTATTTTTATGGTTGGTCAGATTACGATTACTTGCCACATTAAAATAAACATCAAATGGGCTTCTAGGTTGCATGTGAGCCTTAGTTCCCTTTGTCCACACATTTTTTCAGCTAGCCTGAGTTTTAATGCCAACAGAAAACAATCCAAAGAAAACTCAGAATTGGACAATTTCACTTTTCTTTTGGCTGCTGCGGCCAGGCTGGTAACTTTAGTGCATCTGCACAGCTCCACTGACACCCGTACTGATTCAAGTAGTACTGCTAGCACTGACTCATGGCCAACGTGTACAAGATGAATGAAGCTGCTACTACAGTGGGAGGAGAGTTCAGCTAGAACAACTCAAATCTCAAGGAAGGTGAAATTATCCTCTCAAAATACCAATATTTATTAGAATGTACTAAGAAAACAATATTTAAAAGGCTACCTACTTGACAATAAGCAAAGAATAATCATAAGCTTAGGAAGACTTGAAAATACGAGGATAGGCTACTTCTCAGGAAGACTCTCTAAGTTGCTCAAACATTTCTCAAGCTCCATGTATGTAGATAAATCAACAATTTTCATGCTAGAGATGATTTCAAACCACCAGATTAGAAGAAGTTAGGAAATCTTGAGAAAGTATTGTTTTGAAATTAGGAGTTCAGGCCTCATGCATTCTACACAGTATCACCTACTTTTACTCTGCTTTATCTTTACTAATTCCTCACCACACAGGTTTCCCGTCTGATGCCAACTTAGCCTCAGCATGCTCTCAGTCACAGCAGACAGCAACACAGTCCCTTAATGAGGCCAACTGCTCCGCAACACCCCAGAGAGAAGGGAGCTGAAGTCTGACCCTCTAGCAAGGCTGACAATGGAAGGAGGTACCAGTCGAAGCTTCCAGTCATGGATTAAGCAAGTCATGCCTATTTCCTAAGAAGCACACACACAAATATTTGGTCTTGGCCACTGCAAATGTGGTGTAAGCTTCAAAACTATGCCACCTTATTTCCCTCCTGAATGGAAAAGTAATGCAATGCAGTTTCACTGACATCATGCCAAGTCATTCCTTAACAACAAATGAAAAGCAGAATGCAATTATACACATATTAGAATGAATGTAATTATACACATATTAGAACGAATGTTAGGGGTTCCTTAGGAATTGTAAGGGTAAAAACATAACAGTTGGATTATTCGAATTTTCTATTTCTTGAACAGCCAAAGTTCCACGTCATTAAAATACAGAGAAAGTTGGCAAAAAAAGAAATTTCCCATTGACTTCATAATCTGTCACAAACTGACACTTTTATGAACAGAACTTTTAAAATTATATACCTATAAATCAATGATAATATTCAGAGAAGTAAACAGAACAGTTCAAAGGAGCACAAAACTACAATACAGATTCCTTTTTAAAATGGCTTCTCTCTCATTATCCCTGTCTTCAATAAACTCTCTGTCTGTCACGGGGTGGGGGGGAGGAGGGTGGGGGATAAATCTTAACTGAGTAATTTCCTAGAGAAATAATATTTATGTAGCCAAGGTTCTGCACCTGGAGCAGGGAAACACACAAGATTATCAGGTGGTCTCTTACAATATAGGACAAAGAATTACTATATTAATAACAGTAGACACAGTATGTAGTTTTTATTATATAATTTTCAAAATTAGCCATATGAACATAATAAAGGAGAAAAGTTCTCACTGCTTACTAAAACCTATAACCTAAGATTCCTTGATAAAGTAACAGGCCATTTTTCATATTCTGTCTGCTGCATTAGCTTAAATACTAAGAAGAACAGTACAGTTTAAAGTCCTTGGCATATGGATCACAGTGTTAAAACGTTTCACACTGCACTTTTACTGCAGAAATTAATTTCCAGGTAAGAACACAGCATTGCTTTTATTTTACTTGCTAACAAGGATAATTGGCAGGCAACACTGCTGTTGCTCTAGATTTGTTCTTTATATGGATCTCTGAAGACCACATGTGCATGCAGTGGTGACAGAAATATTTTCCATATGAGCCACTACACATTTTAAAGTCTCTCAGCCTGGACAAGGTAAGTCCAGCTATCATTTTCTGAGCTCAGTAACTATCAACCAGGAAGTTCAAAACTTCACTGGCAACTAGAGGGCAATGACCGGCTTCCAGTTGCTCTGATCATCAATCCATTTAAATTCCCTGACTCACTGCTGAAATTTTTTTCCCTGCTTTCAGCATATCAAAGGCAGCACAAGATTTCATTAAAAGACATTTTCTTGAAATCAAAATCATCACAACAGCTTCTTTTAAAACACGGTGAAAGCAAATACAGTTTATATCCATACATACGAGCTACAGAGTGCCAACCACACACTGTTGGACAAGGTGTTTTTTCCAGTTCACTTCCACTTTCTTTTACCAGGGAAAGTAATTGCTCTGGAATTTATTAGGCTACCATAAACTTATGACAGGGCTAACAAAAGCAGAATCACTGTTTTCAGAAGTCTTACTTTAGAAAGGCATATTATTGAACAGAACCATCCAATGATTCCTTTAAAATGCATAACTATAGATCACATTTCAGTTCGAGCAAGGGAGAATGAGTATCAAACCATAGTGGTTTCTGCTATCAGCTTCATTAGATGTAATATTTCATATGAAATAGTAATGTGCTTGAAGAATTATTTCCTAAATGACAAACAGGTAGTTGAAATTTTCTGCATTGGTATGAAATAAGAACTTGATAAAAAAACTGCTGTGATGAGAACAAAAATTTGCAAAACTGCTCCTCATAAATTAAGTAGCTATTTCTAAAAGCATAGCAAGGGCTGTTCTATTCCATTACTTGAGATTTCTCAGATTTCTAAAGAGGGACTTTACGCCTCCTTAACGATAGGACATACATTTCTTTAAAACATAAAAGTTCCTTCTATCCTGCCACTTACTAGACCTGACATATATTTGTATAAGAAGAATGTTATTTTAAAAAATGGAGCCTGGAGCTTTTACATGCTCACATTCCCAAAACATACCCTTTGTAAAAACTTTTTCAATCGTGCACTTTTTTTGTAGAAATCTGAACAGAACATTACCATGTACTGCTAGAGAGTATCATATTTCTCTGTGTGTTAGTAAAGAAAAATTCACAAATTGGTCATCTCTCAGAGAAAGCATATTGTATATTAAATCAAGAAGTTAATTTTCAGTTTCCTCTCCCTTAGTACCTATAGGCTTTTGCAAACAAACAAACAAAAAAACTCAAACCAACCAACAATCCCCAAAGTAAAACAAACCCCAAAATCTAAACTAAATCAAACCAAAACAGCTTTTCACACATGAAGCAAACAGTTAAATTCTAAAACGTTCAGCAACATAAAAATGATTCACAACCTGTCTTAATAGATAGAAAGAAATACAACTCTAACAAGATGATTTTTGACAAGACAGTATACTTTGCTTACCTCACCTCCAGGTCTTGCTAACACTGCTGTTTGAAAGCAGAGCAACGTTAGTATCAGGTAGCTGACAAACATTATTACCCAAAGTTAGAGCTACCCTGGAGGAGAACACCCTCTGCCAAGTACTAACAGCTAGCAGATGCACTTGTGTCTCAGTATCACAGCCCTTAGTTCTTCTTGGTACGACTCCTGCTCCCTCTCCCCCTTTCTATCGCACTCACAGTACGACCAGAAGCTTTGCTCTCAGCCACTGCTCTGAAGACAACTGGTAAGTTGATCTCTTCATGTAATGACTTCTCCCTGCTGGGGGAGGGGGCTCAGCCAGCAATGAGCTGGGGGGCCGTAGTTAGTATAAAGCAAAGAAGGGGAGGGACAGAAATGGTCACTGCCAAGTTATGCATCTGCTGCGATTCATGGAACAAGCTAACCGGTAACTTTACTGCACGAGGAGGTTTGGCAATGCGTTATTGACTTAGGCAGGCATGATTGGAGAAACAGGCTAATGCAGCTCGCTAAAGATGCCTGGGGATGGTTAGTCGGCATGTGCTACTTAAAGGTACAGCATCTACTTTCATTGAAGAAGTTTATAATAAATAAATAATAAATTTTAATTTTAATAAATCATAAATTTTAGTTAATCAGGGAGCAGCTTATCATTTACAGTCACCCCTACATAAGCGCAATCCTGCAGCCTGACCAGCCTGATCCATCCCTGCCGGGATCCATCAGAATCTGCCAGCTCTCACTCCTGGCCCACAGGGAACCCAAGTGTCTGTTCGCTCTCAGAAGCATACAACTGCTTCCTGAAATGGAACCCCTGGAGCAGCATATGGGTGTCACCTCTTTATTTTTCAAATTATAGCTGAATAAAAGAAATTTTGATTTCCAAAAAATTGTCCAACTCATCAAACAACCTGCTTCGATCAAGCAAGTGGAAGTGCAAGCCTTGGAAAAAAAAATATCTTTTAGATTACTAAGACCTAATTTCAAGTACAGAATAAAGCAAGATGGAAAGCCTGATGCAAAGCTGAATTATTACATCTTACAAGCAGACTACTGTTTGTCCCAAGAATGAGTAAAACTGCAAACAGAACTACAAAAGTTGGAGGGCTTCCTTCTACCTGAATATGTCTGGTTGTAATCTCTACACAACAGACATTTTCTTATGATAAACTAAGCAACATAAAAATACAAAATACAGGAGAAGTTCTGAAACACCAATGATCTATCACATTCAACAACAGGAGAGAACAATTGTTTTATAACATATATGGGATGATGCAACCGTCTATTCCTGTTCCTTCACTTTCTCATTTTACTTTTTAACTTCCAACTTTACTGTGGCCCATGTAAGTATTTGATCAAGACAATGTGAGATATTATATCTTTCTTAAAAGTTCCAACTCCTGAAGTCAAGAGATTACACTATATTCTCATCTTTCATGTAAAGACATATTTCTTATACTTATGGTTGCAGGGGAAATCTCAGAATGACGACCCAAGAACAACCTGGTGTCATATGTCAGACAGTAAACCACAAGACTTCAGAATACAGGTACTTTAAAATATCTCAAGATTTAGGAGGTGGAAAGTAAAAATTTTGGTGAAATTGAGAAGCATACCAATACTGTGGTTTCCTTCTGTAATTTGGTAAGCTTGGTATACACAGCTGAATGTCGGACTTCTCGTCCTATTTTTAAACTAGCTTTACAAACTGTTCTCCTCTGCTATAAGAGATGAAATATACAAATATTTATTCTCTTTTTGTTGTTTAGTATTCAAACAAACCAGAACAACAGAACACTTTTATGCATTAGAGAGTTTTCAGAATTGTAATTAAATACAGTCAATCTCCTAAACCTAATATAAAAAATTAGTATTCTCACTGCTGCTAGAAGTCCAAACTCTGCTGTATTTAAATTTAGTATCTGGTTTTCCAGCACAGTAAAATACGACCTATATTAACTAGACATAATTGTCACTGCACCTCTTCCCTCTCAGGCCTTTCCTTTTACCCACTAGCACTATGGTCCACAAAAAGTATCATTTCTTGTCCTAACCAGAATCACAATGCTATCTCTCTTCCACATCTAGAGAAAAATCTGTTCTTTTTAGACTTGCAAATCAGCAGATGAGCTGTCGCAGGTCGACCTTTGTCCTTCCACAGCCTTGCAGGGCAGTGTTTCTGGCAGCATGACCCCTCATCCCTGCTAGCACTGTGCTAAGCCAGGGCATGCCCGGTGGGAAGCAGTGTGGTGCAGGCCAAGCAGGACTAGGGGGCTCATTGGCAGAAGA
Organism: Merops nubicus; assembly: GCF_000691845.1. Taxonomy (NCBI): domain Eukaryota; kingdom Metazoa; phylum Chordata; class Aves; order Coraciiformes; family Meropidae; genus Merops; species Merops nubicus. Next base: position 9,547 of record NW_008615643.1, on the reverse strand, counting down.
CTTCAGCTGACTCCCCTGGAGGGACCACAACGAGTTTTAAGATTTAAAAAGCCAGTGTCAGCGTTTCAGTATGGAGCTCATGAATGACTCTCCTAAATGATCTAAATGATCACTGGCAGGTGGCCACAGATTTGTCAGAATGGTGACTGGCAGCCAAACCTGTAGTTTTTGAAAACTCAACACTAAAACCTTAATGGTACTTTCTGACAAAAATCATCCACAACACCCTACAACTATGTCGATCTCACAAATACAACACCTCCCTCCAAAAGCTTAAGGAAACAAACATCTTCCCCCTTTTTAAGGCAAGCTGAAGGTTTGTAAATCATACCATTGTACTGACAGCTAAGTGTAGAGCTGCCATTACAGGTACTTTGTACACTACACTGGTTGCCAGTGGAAAAATCTCTAGACTAAAAATTTAAAGCCAAGTAAACCTAAGAAAATTTTCCATCAAAACCTTGTCAAAAAGTCAACTTGTCCTTCCATATTTTTTGAAATATCTAGACATACCACAAAAGGAAAAAGGGTAGCAAGCAAAATGCTAACTAAACTGGAGTTCAGAACACTTCCAACATGAGAGCTCAAACTATTTTACTTAAAACTACAGTTTCAATGCTTGAAAAACTTTAAAAAGAATACACCATTTCAGATGCTGCTATGTGTAGCAAAAACTCCAATGAAGAAAGTTGCTTCATGCAGATTGACTACACTTTCCATAAACCAAAACTTTGGGTTTTTTTCTGCAGCTCTTCACAAAGTGAGATGATTTTTGCCAGTCAATATGTGGTGGAGCACAAACGTGCCAGTCCTCTTGTTTATTAATGGCAGGTAGAAAAGCAAAATTAAAAAATAAGGAGTTACTGTGATTTTAATCTTTTCTCTGTTGAACATTCCAGAAGAATGTTTTATTACAGAGCATATACTGCTGTATATGCTCTATAAGTAATGTAAAAACTTATCAAAGTCTAACTGAATATTATTAGGATGATTTTCTCAGCTCAGAGAGCTGTACTACATTCCCATTTAATGTCATATAACTAATTCTTTCCATATGCATTTCATTTTTCCTCTACAAAAACATGCAGGCAGAATTCCCTGAAATCCAGAAGCTGTTGTTCTGTTCTCCATGTTAAGACAAGAGGTCTGTTCATATCTGCTACTACACTTTTCAAGCTCTACCCAAGTGAACTAGATGGAATCATGCATGTTCACAACCACAGCCCTCCTCTGCAGCACCAAGTAACTTGAAACTTCACACTATGCCAAACTCGCGCTGCTGCAACCCAGATCAGAATTTCTCTGTAAACCTCCAAAATCACTGCGTTAGAGATTACAGAACTGCAAGTGCATCACAAAAAACAAACAAACAAACAAACAAACAAACAAACCAACAAAAAAACCAGTGCATGACTGAAGAGCTATTTCAGATACAAAATACTGCAGTAGCAGATAGGGACATTACAATACCTCGCAACAATAAAATGGACAAAATAAAATATCTCATTTCAACAGAAAAGCATCGTTGCTTTTAGAAATGTACAAACTTAGCAAAGCAATACCATAACTGTTTTAGATATGTATCTTGAATAGAAAATTTTTAAAAATCTTTTTTTTTTTAAACAGGAATCTTTTGAGGGAAGCTGCTCTTACTCTCAGAACTCAAAATACACAAAATACACAAATGTATCTTCAGTTAGTATAGTTCTCATTTTAAAAATGCCGATTTTACCTGTGAACAAATTAACTGTCAGTCTGAAAGGGTTTGTTAAGTATCAATCACTTTATGAAGTTCACTTACTGGCTACCTCTGGAGGCAATTGCACCTAAATCTCAGATAAGGACAAGTTTCTTAAACGTATAAAAAGCAAGCAGTTTCTCCTCCACGTTGCTCAGCCTTCCTGTAATTCCACATAAAATCATGAACACCGCTCAGGTAAAATCATTTGTTGTTACTTCTTTCTGCTGAAGGTCTATTTGGTTAGAAAGTTGACCAAACTCCTAACATGATAGTATGAGAAAACATGAGTCAAAACAGTATTTTAAAGACTTCTTACAGCTTTAATGTTTATAAGCTTAATTCTCAAGCTCTTAATGCAAGATAACATGAAGTATAACTAAATACTTCAGGTTGCATTACTTAAGTATAACATAATGACAATTTCTTTGTATTTCAAAGTATGAATACATACAGTTGAAAATTGTTAGTTCACCTTTTGTCACTACAGGTGCAACGTCAATGCTATTGAATTTGGGATGAAATAGAGGGCTGACTGGTATGTCCAATGATACTCAGATGAAGTATCTAAACCAATGAACTATTTAAAAGGAAGACAAAGGATGAAATACGTCTGCTGCTGCAGCATAACGATTTCTTGAAACACATATTTAAACCCGCATTTTGTTAATTTGCTCTGGCCAGACACCTTCTTCCTGGACTCACCATCAGGAAAAGCAAATTAAGAAGAAGCTGCATATTCTGTTGATTTAGCAAAAGGTGTTGCTTTTATTTCAACATTCCATGTTAAAAAAAAAAAAAAAAAAATCTAACAGAGGAGACAAAAGGTTGAATGTACTAGCAATTTAGTACAAATTACATGAGATGCTGATGAATAAAGAAAGAAATATCAAGTGGAAAATCAACTATGTTTTCATTTTAATTAATTGGTTTTCTTCTCCAGTTAGTAATCCCCAGGTTACTTACAACAAAAATTAATCAGAAGTTTAACACAGACAGTGTTATATGCTTGACTAGTCATGTGAAAAGATGGCTGCCATATTTAAAGCTGTCAGACGGGCCTTTACAATAATTACTTCATTTCATTTTTCCCAGGAAGCACTACTTTCTGAATTTATTATTCAGATATTTTAAGGTTAGACTAAATTACTGCTGTTCTTTAGCCTGAACTACTGAGAGACACTGGCCATAAAACTTCACTCAAAATTTCTTCTGTGGGTTTTCCTTATTTCAAAAAAACTCAAACCAAACAAAACGGTTTTGTTCAATTAAACACTTGAAATACAGAAGAAGTCTCTTTCCACCCCATGCGTGTCTATACGCAGTCAGGAAATTTAGACTGCAGAAAGAATGCATTTTCCTTGAAGAATAAATCAATGTCCTGAGGAGGATGCTCGCAGAAAAATGCTGCTTCCTGCTCTGCCTTCTCAGATTCAGGAAACGCTGCAGCTGAACCACAAAGAGATTTCTTTACTCCCACAGAGGCTTTTACATCCACTTCACTGGTTTCTGCACTTCACTGGCCAGACAGGGTGAGGAAAGAGGAAGAGATTCTCTTCTATAGTCTCCATTCCCCAGTTTAAGCATTTCTCCCTGGTATTGCAAAAGAAGCATGCGCATACTCACACTGAACCTGAATTTCATCAGCATCTCTATCTTTTGTTGACCAAGAACAGGTGAAATAGCAACAGGTTCAGGAAAGACCACAAGAAGCATTTGACTTTTACACATGTCACTACACAAAACAAAACCGACAGAGTCTGGGAAAGAAGAAGTCCAAGTGTAAGCTATATATTACAACCTAAAGGTTAGGTATATGGAGCCCTGAACGTGAATCCCAGACACGAAGCACTTCAGAGGAAAGAAGTTCCAGAGCCTCACATGTATTTCAGTGCATCTTAGCATTTTTTCTTGGCTGACGTTTTAAGTCAATTTAAGTGTTTCAGTTACTAAACCTTTCCATATAAATCCCAATATCTCATTTGTACCCTTTGCTACATTTTTTTTTTTAAGAAAGCAACTGACTTCATGCCATCTCTTACCCAAGGAAACCTTTAAAGGGATAGTGATGCCCATAAAGGAATACCTTCCGTAAGTGAAATACTGATCGGCTACCAGAATACAGCTGCATGGGGCAGCATGTCTTCACTGTTATCTTATATAACAAAGCTAGGAATATTCTTATCTAGTCATGAATCTCACCAGGTTTTGATCCCACTATATAGTTATGGAAAAGAAAAAGGGATGCTGTGGAAAAATAGATCTTTAAAGAGTTCTTAATAAATTATTCCATACAGTTACTTTTCATCCTCACTAATGCTTTCATTAGTTACTCACTTCCTAAGTTATCTTTTAGCTTCCTGTTCCTGCTCATTTCCAATTCTAAATAGAATAATCCACATTTTTCCACTTTTTTCTCAATAATAAAGTCACTCCAAGTTCTGTCTTTTTCTCCGTTTCTCATCTTTTTATTTCTCTGTTATGAGGAAATAATGCTATTCAGGCCAGGTTAGAATGTACACTGTTGCAAAAGTATCGCATCCTATGGAAATGGCATTATAAAGTAAGTTACAAAAAGACATTTGTGTACCATTAGGTCAGCCCAGCTTACATTACATCACTAGAAGTTTGTCAGTGCCTTTACTAATAGGATGATAATGACAACTAACATGTACTTTTCCTCCTCTTACTACCACGGTACTGGCAGTGCATGGTCCTGAAATGGAAACCTGAGCAGTTCCTTCCTCCTCTCCCTACTCTTAACTTCTTAGAGCTCAGACTTTTGATTACAAAGCCAGACTGTACTGAAAAGGTCCACTTTCAAAGAGAAGAGTATTAGCCTCAAATTGATTTATCATCTTGAATTTTTCCTTCCGTACTAAATCTATTATCCCCTTCTCATTTCTGTCACTATAGCGTGCTAGATGAAGGAAAAGACCCTTGATTGTCACCTGCCCAGGGCTGGGCCAGAATGAGTCTTTTTCCTGGCTATATTCCAATTTTCTGTATTTTGATTATAGAATTCTGGTTTATATCCCAAGTTCTCAAAGCACCTCTTTGCCTCCCTGGACAGCAGTTGCACAGTGCAAGTAGAGTGAGATGGCATTCATGAGGCTTTCCTCCCTTTGCCAAACATGACATTAAGACTACAGAACAAGTGGCCACCACGCTTTGAACTTCTAATTTTTATGAATACTGTTAATTTTGTGACACATATTTTTCTCTCTGCATTTGTTAATCAGTGTCTTCTGTTTTCTTAATAAGTCATTAAGATATTTAGCAGCATATTCTGGTTGTCCTCACACTTGAATATTCTTTTCTTACCTATTTTCATAACACTTCACCAAATATTGTTCATGCTGTCTTCCTACCTCTAAACAAAACAGCAGTGAAACCAAAAGGAAAAAAGTTGTTTGATGGATCACATTTAATCTCTTTGTATGGACGAAACCCGGACACACACTCCTAGAAAACTACCTCTCATCGCAGTAGTTTCGCATAAGGAATTTTGATCTGAGTTTCACATTGAAGTGTAGCCAGCGAGCAGCCACATAAAAATAGGAACTGAAGGAAAAAGCATGCCTTACTGTTTAAAATATTTGTACTGGTTCCTTTGCACCTACCACAAAACTGGAAATAAACTACTTGTTATCACTGCTATATTTGGATACTTTGCCTAAAACAAAAAATAGGACTAGGCCTGGTTGTACTTTTAAAAAAGACCACAACCCCCTGAAAAACTATACATAATCTTTAACTAAACCAAGTATAAATTGCACAAATAACTCATGTCTATTTCCTGTGAAAAGTAAGCCTCCTCGTAGAGAAAGTATTTAAATCTATATTTGAATCATACTATTTTTAACTCTTTCGTGTCTTCATGAGGGATAAAGGCTGACACTTCTACATGTAGAAGGTATTTTAAAGACACAATAAGGAAAAAGGTGAGGCCCCTGGATCATGTAAGTATACTTATTTTTTTTAATTACAAAACCAAATAAACAGAGGTCCTGGGAAAAAAAAAGCAAACTGCATGATGTAATAGGCCATGACCTACGCTATGAAACCTTCTGTGAATCAGAATTATAAAGGAGAGGGTTTTTTCAGGTCCAAAACTACAACCCATTAAAACTATATTTCACCACAAACACACATTTTCCCAAGTGTCCAGCTGGCAAATGAGAGCTCCATCAAACATGCCATCATAAAACGATGGGAACAAGCTGTCTTCAAGAGAAAAATAACCAGTTAGGATTGCAAATGTAATCATAATTTTCACTTTTGCTTAGAAATGTTCTTGGAATTCATTCAGAGGAGAAAGCCCTTGTAGAACATGTTCTCATTCATGTACATTACCTGTCCTGTTATATTCTACACTTCTAGAAATCTGAAAGCCATAATAATATTCTTCTGGACTGGGGAAAACATCTAGGAAGAATTTTGAAAATCACTGTGAGTCTTCCCCTAGAGATGATCAACTATAGCATGTACAATATACAGGTAGGACTAAGTAAAAACCACTATGGTAAAACCTGTATTTGAAAGAAATGAGTATCACCTCCTGCCAACTAAAGATGAAAAGAGAGCTCTGCAAAAGCTGGCCAACATCTTTCACGCTTGCTACAACTAAAGCAGTAAAATAGTATCAGTCAAACTTCAAAAACTCCGTCAGGAAGCAGCAACAGCTGGCTGCTGCCTAAACAGCAGGGAAGCCAAGTGCCAAGCACATCAACAAGGGGAGAAAGGCAAGCGCCTTGACTGGCAAAGACTCCATCCCACCACCAGAAGAAGCAGGGCAGATCCAGGAGTTGCAGTCAGGGTCAGAGAAGAGTCAAGACCACTGAACAAGTCTGTGGTGACAAGGCAGGTTCATGGTCAAGTCAAGAAGTTTGTCCATGAATCAGGCTGTAAATGAGCAGGGTCCACAGCCAGGTGTATGCACGACTGCAGCTAAGCTGGAGAGGCGCACCTCCAAGGTAGCTCAAAGCAGGGACTGAAGGCCCACAGCTGAATTTAAATGGGGCTACTGATCCCATGAGCAGAGCTGTGTGGGGAGGCCCACCAGGGTGAGGCTGGTCAGGGCTTTTAAGGGTGATGAGCATAATCGGGGCCCTGAAAGTCTCTGCCTATGCCAGTAATTCACATTTCTAACTGTGTGTACACAAGGCTAGCAATAGAAACCAACTAAGCAAAAGCAAGAAATAGAGAATGTATCAGGCAGCAGATAAACAGCCCTGAAATAGAGGTAACCTTGAGAAAGGAGCCAGTACTGCATGCATTACACACATTATCTAGGCACCAGGACCACAGCAGCATTCCACCTAACAAAAGAACGTAAACAGCAGACCAGGAGTTACACAGCTGGAGCACCAGGGCCAAGGACGATTCTGTAGCACAGGCACCTCTGTCCTCTGATGTCACACTGGTATTGAACCAGAGCTCACTTCAGATCCAAAAGAAGAAAGGGGAAAAAAAAAAATCTTGGAAAGCTTGTATTCATAATCAAATTGTATTTTCTGTAGTTTATGGGAATACCAGGTTTCTCCTCTCTTCTTCTGACAGAAAAAAAAATTAAAATAATTGTTGTGCTGCCAAAGGAAATGTATAAGCTTGGCTGAAGACTTAAGATTTATCTGCAATACTGATCAAAACACGCTGGATTTAAGCACTCATCCTGAAAACAAGTACAGGAAGAAAGAGGAGGAAGATTTTCAAAGTAATTTCATTACACAAGCCAGATACCTGAAGTGAGCAGAGAGAACTAATCCCATAGTAATGTGACTTTTGCTTTGGGCAGTAACCACATCCCAGCTTTTTCCATCTAGTTGCAAAACTCCTGAGCCAGACACAAGTATTCCTTCCCAAAACCTCTTCACATTGTTTGGTACCATCTTCCCAATTCACCACCTCTTCCAGTAAGACCATCTGATCTAAGCATACTATAACATACACCCTGTCCCTAACTGCATTGCAAATTAAATGAATTAACACTAGCCTAGGTCAAAACCTACCCCGTTAGCAGGCTGAAGGCTCATTTTTCATCACTGGAAGTCCATGCCAGGTCAAGAATGCACAGCACCAATGTATCAGTTACAATGCTGGTGCAAATTAGGTACAACTTAGAAGCAGAGCTGCAGTACAAGAACAAGGCTTCTCTCTCTCTGCAGATGTACACCATTAAAAAAAGGAATGAACTCTTTTTAATTAAAGAGAAACTGTGTATCTTTACCGTCTTGATGAGAACAAAATTCTGTGGAAATCCGATTGCTTACATCATAGATTTTTTGACAGCTTATCTTATAAATGTGCTTGCTTTGAAAGTAATCACATTAAACACATGTTGCCCATTAGAACCCAATGAACCATCAGCATACACGGAGTCTTCCAGCTGTCTGGACTCCAGACAGTGGTCCCACAGGCTTGAAAATTTGGGAAGCACATAGGTAGAGCAGATACCTGGAATTTATTCTGTATTTTTTCTACGTATCTTGCAAATACCCATGCCATTTACAAAGACAAAATGGCCAATTCTTGCGCATGTTTGATTTCTGCAACACAGGAAATTTGAAACATACAGCTATACATGATGTTACATCTTGAGCTAGACGTCCTGTATGTGACTTCTGAAAATTGATGTGCAACTCAACTAATGAGGATATTAAAATAATTATGCCTAAAAAAAAAAGTCTCAAGTATTTCACTTAATATAGGACCAGCATCTCACAAAACTGATAAATATCTGTATGAGCAGCTGATAAGTCTTCAAGTACTCAGAGTATGTCCAGTATCATAAAACTTGTAATTTCTCTTCCTGAAACAGATAACTGAAACAAGTTCAATACTGTCAAATTTTCTCATGGGACAAATAGCATGCCTAAATTCACAAAGACTTTTCTACTATATAAGGAGGAGCGTCAAGGCCAAGATGCCTGTATGAAATAGTTTGATAGTCTGAAAACATCTTTCAGAAAGTTAGCTACATACCACTTTATTTTTAAGCAGTTACGTACAATTATTACCTTCATTACTAAACCTACAGTATACAGTGTAAAATCTTTACATAATAGTACAAAACCTGGAAACACTGTTTGCTGATAACAAGGCATAAAAAAAAAATATCATCTGAACAGTAAGAAAAGAAAAAAAACATAACTTCTTAAAAGGCCACACAGAACAAAGGAGGTGAGGAAACAGCCCCTGTGTATTTTGAAAGACGCAAATGGTGCCGATTACTTTATCCCCATACTCAGACTGTCTACATGGGTTAAAGCTAGCAATAACACCAGTTCTAATCTTAAAGGTCCGTAGAGAGACATAAAACTTGACTGAGAAATCTGGTTGTAAAAGCACATCTGTGCAGCCAACACCATCACACAGCTGGAAAACAATCAGAATTCCAACAAAAAGCAAGCAAACAGAACCACAGAAAATTCCTCCACTGTGGAAGGAAGATTTCCTTCTGAAGATTTCCTGCACAGTTCCAAGTCTTTTCAATACAGTAACTCTGTATTTCTGTGGCTCATGTCATAATTTTCTGACAGTGTTTCAGAAAAGACTTCCTCACAATGAACTATTTCCCAATGAATATATCACTTACTTTTAATAAAATACAGCTCCAAATGCTAGCTCATGTACCAAGTAAGGGTCCCTGCCGTTCCAGTGGTAGCATATTTAGACTTTTGCAAATCACCCACCACTACTGGTTTAGATACACTGTCAAGGGACTGGTGCGAGCATCCAGAACAGCTATGAAACTAAATTTGTTTCACTGGTTTGTGGGTGGTTTTGTTTTTTTGTTTTGGTTTGGTT